>NW_015652264.1:14132-15620 GCF_001515625.1 Sinocyclocheilus rhinocerous | reverse complement strand
GCAAGCGCATGAACACACCCCCCCGTTATAAAAAAAAAAAAAGTGAGCTCCCCCAAAGTCCACGGTATAGTTCGAACACTGCCCAGCACTGCACATTTTCTTTCAGAACTTTGGCTAATGTTCTTGCAAGTTTCTCTCAAGATTATGAACAAATGTTCTTCCAATACTGTTAACAGAATGTTCGTTCAGAGTTATGTGGTAGTTGAAAATGTTCTCAAAACATTAACATTATTTCTATGGCGTTCATGGAATGTTTTATTTCTAAAATGTTTAAGTTAGATGTTCCTCTAATGTTTTTTTAAACGTTACTAATTGTTTTTAAAAAAAATTCATCGAACATTCAAAAGTAACATTCCCATGATGTTTGGAAAACTATAAAATGGAATGTTCCCTTAGCATTTTGAATGTACAGAAACATTCAGAAATAACATTTTCATAACTTAATGGGAATGTTAGCTAAACATTCTTAGAACTTATTTTTGTTACCTGGGTTCATAAGAGTCATCATATAGGTCCACTCTGTCTCCATCCTATATTCACTCTGACCCCGGTTCCCTATGCCTAGTTATTTAGTCACCTTTTTATAGTATTTTAGCACATCCCCAAAATGTTTTTGCCCCCAACAAATAGAGATTTATGAAAGCCACCAGATCTCCTTTATAAATCCCCAGTAGCGTAAGATTGTGTGCACATACACAAGCTTTATTTTCTACCTGGCTTCCTCCATGAAGCAACCAAAACGGAGCTTTAAATTGCTTTTTGTATTATTCATGACTTCATCTGCATATAAATCATATGTACATGGACATCCAGATGTGAATTAACAAATACTAACCAGCATTAACAGACCTAGAAACACAAGAGAGGATGCATGCTGTAAATAGCATCTGTGCAGAGATTAAAACACATCATCTGATATCATTGGATCACTGCAAAAATGTATATTGTGCAAGCTTGCCCATTCCTTTTTCATTATAAATTCTATCCTGCTAGGCATTTCACTACTATGCAAGGCAGAGTCAAGTGCACATCACAGATTGTATGTTGATCATTCAAAATGGCTTTTTCAGGACACAATTTCTACAATTTACACGTTTGCAAGGTAATGGCTCTTGGAAATCAAAATCTGCTCATAAGCCATGAACGTAAGCCAAGAAATCCTCATGATTCCTAATAACACAATCCGAGATTGCAAAAGGTGTTTCTCAAGGATTTATTGACTAATGGGATGATTTTTAAAAAACTTTTTGCTGCTTAATATTTATGTGGAAACCAGATTCTTTGATGAATCATTGAACAGTTCATTGAACAGCATTTGTCTGAAAAATAATTATTTTAGTAACATTATAAATGTCTTTACTGTTACTTTTGATCAATTTAATGCACCCTTGCAGAATAAAAGCAATAATTAACATTTTTAAACATATTTCCAAGGTCTTTGCATGGTAGTGTTTCACGGTTTCCATAAAAATATATTCACACAGAAAA
>NW_015652264.1:6217-14042 GCF_001515625.1 Sinocyclocheilus rhinocerous | reverse complement strand
ACACACACACACACACACACACACACACACACACATTTTTTGATCAAATAAATGAGCATCTTAGAATCTTAATTGAGCATCAAAATCTTAATTATTCCAGACATTTGGCTGCCAGTTGAACTCATGATCTTGGTGTTGTTGACACCATTCTCTGCTGTTACAGGATTTTTTTAAAAAGGGGCATACATTTTAAAAGACTAATGTCTACTACAAATAAAAACTAATCATTTACTAAAACACTAAGGTCTTCCTCTTCACAAAGTTTTGACAGGCAAGCTTCCACATTCATCACTCGCCTATACAGGGTACTTAAACTTACATGACATTTTTGAGTTTTCTGAAAGTGTATGCCTTATCTGTCACAAACCCAGTTGAAGTGAGAGCAACAAACTGAATTTAATGAGGTGAATTTGCAATAAACAACCCATTTTAACAACCATTTTCCCAGGCCAAATACATTTGTTCACTAAAACAAACAAGACATTTTAATAATATTGATCAGCTTCATAATTAGCAAATAATTAATTCATTGCATGCTGTGCCAAATGCTTTTGGTGGTGTCAGTATAATTTTTGAAGATTATCACTGTAACTAATTAGTTTTGAACAAACTCCTAAACTTAAGTATTAAAATTATGTGCACAATTCTTACCACAATATTTGTGCTATAGTAGATTGAACCTTGTTGAGGAGGGTAAAATTATTTTACCCTTATATTAGGTTGAGGTTCAATTTGACCCATTTTGATTTTTAAGTTGTTGGAATGGTTAAGCTATCAATCTTGAAAACTCTATTTCTAATTCTTGAAATTGCATAAAATATGACCCACATATTTCATGCAGTTGCACAGACCAGACTTTTTTTCTTGTAATTTCTCATAATGTTAGTTTCTCGAATACCCTCTTGGGATATTTACATTTATGCATTTGGTAGATGCTTTTATTCGAAGAAACATTTTATCAGTTCATGCCTGTTCAATTTCCTAGAAATCAAACTCCTGATTTTGGCATTGTTATTTGAGCTTAGGGAAATTACACACAAATGTTGTTTTAAATAAATAATAATAATTAAAAAAAATTATGTGTAAATTGAATATTATTTGTAATATTCACAGTACGTTTTAAAATTGTTGTTAAATACAGTTTAAAAAAATTATATGTCCATGTTTTTATGTATGTATGGTACTGTATACAGTATATGTATGTATTTTTTGTGGTAATGTGTGAGAAATATTCATATTAAATATTATGCTGTACAGGTAGGCTACAGCATCAAATCTTGAGAAGCAGAAGTGCCTGAAATAGTTTGTTCATGATTTACTGGTCTCACAGAAAAATGAATCAAGGCTCAGATGCCTGGGGCAACTTACTGTGTCTGTCCAGGACCAGTCCTCTGGCAGGTCTCCAGGTACAGATAGATTAATTGCAACTCCTGATTTTGGCATTGTTATTTGAGCTTAGGGAAATTACACACAAATGTTGTTTTAAATAAATAATAATAATTAAAAAAAATTATGTGTAAATTGAATATTATTTGTAATATTCACAGTACGTTTTAAAATTGTTGTTAAATACAGTTTAAAAAAATTATATGTCCATGTTTTTATGTATGTATGGTACTGTATACAGTATATGTATGTATTTTTTGTGGTAATGTGTGAGAAATATTCATATTAAATATTATGCTGTACAGGTAGGCTACAGCATCAAATCTTGAGAAGCAGAAGTGCCTGAAATAGTTTGTTCATGATTTACTGGTCTCACAGAAAAATGAATCAAGGCTCAGATGCCTGGGGCAACTTACTGTGTCTGTCCAGGACCAGTCCTCTGGCAGGTCTCCAGGTACAGATAGATTAATTGCAAAAATCTTTAAAGATCTATGGCCTTTGATTCAAAGCAGTTTATATTTACTGTTCAGAAAGTGTTCAAAGTTGGACCCACTACCAGTTTGTTTCAGAAGAACAACAGTTACCTTTTACAAACAAAGGAGACCATGGGGACATAGAAATTGGCAGTAATTTTACTACTTGGAGCTGGTTACAAAATTCTGTTAAATGCACTATAATAACACCATATCTACAATAGTCTTCAATATTTATAATATACACTCTTAAAAATAAAGGTTCCAAAAGTGAGTTTAACAGTGATGCCATAGAAGAACCATTTTTGGGGTCTTAAAACAACATTTCAGTGAACAGATCTTAAAAGAACCATTTTTTCCCTTAGTGTGAGTGTGTATATATATATATATATATATATATATAGGACGACCTCCTTGAATGGAACTCGATACAACTTCTCTTTTGCAGTCCAGGATGTTCCACACAACCTCAACAAACTCTTTTGCCCATTTGAGGATGGTACCCAGTGAAAAGACTGATGTGCACACTTAGGAAATAGAAGAAACTTTCTAGAGAAGTGTGAAGCTGACATAATATACCTCTGTAAATAAACACAATTTAAAGGGGGGAGGGGAGGTAACAAAGGGAAAAGCATAAATTAAATGAAGAAAAAAAACTTAAGAGGAGAAAAAAGGGAGAGAACACACTTCAATCCTCTGTCCCAAAGGGAAGGAGATAACACCAATTTAGATGTATACAAACAAAGGGGTTTTATTAACAAAAGAAAAGCAATACGTTTAACATAAAGAAATAAGGATCAATGGCTCAGGAGAGAGCAAAGGCAAAAATAACAAACAAAATTAGTTTTGGGAGCAGCTCTAAATTACCACAAATGTTAAAAAAAGACAAATAAACAACATAAACTTCACTCTGTAGTGATTAGTTGATGTTCCTGTTATTGTCCACTAGATGGCAATAGTAACAAACATAGGTAGCAGATACATAGGAGTAAGAACAGAACAAAGAAGTGGTAGAAAAGCCTAAGCTGAAACCGAGGTTGTGTGCTGAAGAAATAAAGAGGCTACACGCCAGTTCATACATGTACTTATCAGAGTGTTTATTCAACAAACACCACATGGTACCAGGAGTATACTGTCCTTTGATACAACAGAGATGGATGCTGTTAAACCACCGGAATCCTTGAAACTCACCGGGAACGTGGATATCAGTTGGCGGACATTTAAGCAGCAATTCACGCTTTATATGCAAGCTGTTGGTCTGGATGATAAATCAGATTCACGGAAAATAGTGTTGCTCCTGACAGCTGGACCTCAAGCAATTGAAGTATACAATACTTTCACGTTCGTGGACGCTGCGGACAGAGGAAAATATAATGAGGTCATGAAGAAATTTGATGAGCACTGCTCACCCAAGAAAAATGAAACATACGAGAGGTATGTGTTTCGCTCACGCACTCAATCACAAGGAGAAAGTTTTGACTCTTTTTTGACTGATTTGAAACTAAAGTCAAAAACGTGCAACTTCGGAATCTTGACTGAATCTATGATCAGAGATCAAATTGTCTTTGGAATTTATGACAAGAAAATAAGAGAAAGACTGCTCAGAGAAACGGAGTTAACATTAGATGGTGCTGTCAAGATTTGTCATGCTCAGAGTGTTTATTCAACAAACACCACATGGTACCAGGAGTATACTGTCCTTTGATACAACAGAGATGGATGCTGTTAAACCACCGGAATCCTTGAAACTCACCGGGAACGTAGATATCAGTTGGCGGACATTGAATCATTGAGTCCCCATGAAATCAAAATTTAATTTTTTTGGGTGTTAGTATCAATATGTTAGTCTTAAGATATAAGCATTCAAAGCTTGCAGTTCGTCACTTCCGCCAAATGGCTCAATGATTTTTTTGACGTCACATCGTACTTCAGCTTCTCATCAAACTTTCTGTCCAATCAAATGCTCTCTAGAATCTGAAGCGCCCGCCCCTACACTATAAAATAGACGCTGAAGCCGCGGCTGAAATCGGTCACTTGTCCACAGAATTAGTATTTTCTGTACAGTGAATGGCACGTAGTGCACTATATAGGGGACAGGGAACGATTCAGACAGTGTAACTATGCTTTCCATTGAGGAAAAAAAGAAGTCTGGTTTGTGTCACGCTAACCACTGCACCGCGCACACACTCTGCTCCGGTCCAGAGACACGATAGCACGGAGCGGATCACATGCGCGAGTCGGCGCAGACCACAAAATGTATCGGAGCTATTTGAATTCTACACAGCATGCTATATTTTATAGCAATATGGATGAGATTGTGGCTGGCATACCCTGTCAAATGCGGCTTTACGGAGCTCAACGGATCTGAACGGCTCTAGCCCAAGCTGTGATATAAACGAACGCTATTGGCTATTTTAAAAAGTGGCGGGGCTGCTTGATATGTCCCGCCCTGTCTTCCTGTTTCAGTTAAAATGACGTGAACACATAGAGTAATGCTGCGTGTTTCTAAGCATTTCAGGGGACCTTTAAGCAGCAATTCACGCTTTACATGCAAGCTTTTGGTCTGGATGATGAATCAGATTCACGGAAATTAGCGTTGCTCCTGACAGCTGGACCTCAAGCAATTGAAGTATACAATACTTTCACGTTTGTGGAAGCTGCAGACAGAGGAAAATATGATGAGGTCATGAAGAAATAGAGAAATATAGAGGCTACACGCTAGTTCATACATGTACTTATCAGAGTGTTTATTCAACAAACACCACAGGAACCAGGCACTTCTCTCTGTACTCCTCCTCTAGCAACACCAGTACATTTTGGCTTATGGGTTTTAGGTTGGATATAGATGTGTGACATATATGTCCAAAAATGTATTACACATACAAAAACATATTTGTAAGGGTTAGATATAAATGTTAATATATGGAATTGTTCCAATTTCTTGTTTCATATATGTTTTTACTTCATATGACAATATATTTCAGATATGGAAATGTATTATATGTACTTATATTACATTTGTTTATGGGACAGCTCTACTTAAGGATGAGTCTAAATAAAACTCACAAACATTGACAGAATCCTACTCAACATATTAATTGAACCTTATGTTTTTAGTTTGATTAAAGCAGCTGCTTTGATGTTTTGAAATTTGGAGGGCATGAGTAAGTAAATCTGAGCATTTGTTTGATTTAGTTCCATGGAAATGAAGATCAGCCAAATAAATTGCTGAACAGGTTGGGTTTAGGTCTCGTGAGGATGGTAAAGCAGCTGTTCAATGCAAGGAAACAGCTCTTTGATTGTATCTATATCATAACCATTGGGAAAAAAAAAAGAACTATTGTTGTTAGTTACTTAACACTTCAGATCCACTAATTTAATTGTATGACTTTGGCTTCTTTTAGAATTATTGGCAGTGCATAAATACAAAATAGCTACAGCTTTTGGCACTCTCAGTTGTTTTTAGTCTAGCTTGAAACTGAATCTTTTTTTTTTCATCCAAGTTTCTACTAGCTTGGCTTTGTCCAAATTAAACTACTACATTAGATTTATTGACTTAATTAAATATGTTCATAGAAAATAACGAAGACATTTGGTTGATCTACTTTCACACCACAAGAGTGCTCTGTATATTTTGATTAATTACATTTCCGTAAGAAAACTGAACTTTTCATTTTTTTTCAACAAGATAAAGATGTCATAAAAGTCATATGTTATGATTATCAGCACAGTTTAGCCTCATTATAGCAATTGTCTATGCTTCGTTTGCATAAGATAAATCAGATATTGGCAGACTCTCGGATATTGAAATCGTAATAGGAAAATCTGTTCATTTTTAATTGCAATTACAGCAATTACACAGATTTTTTCCTCAAATTGTATAGTGACATTTGTCACAGTACAGATATTTGCAAAAACAGGGCGTTTTTATTGACCTTCTCTCTCTAAATAGTCACTCACCCATCACATTAGAAAGACTGTGAGAACAATTGCATAGAAGATTTAACTCGCCTAAAAGATGCCATTCAAAGAGTGATTGAATTTGAATTGCAATTGCAGTTTGGTTAGGGCAGTGCAGTGAGCTGTCTCTGTTGTGATGAAGACTTGTGACGTGCCTTGTGTTTTTGAATGGGACACGTCACTGCTGGCCTTTCTCTCCCTCTGCCTTCTCCCACTTTGACCTTTCAGACCAGCACAGCTGACAGACTGCTGCATCTTTTTCTTCTCTTTTTCCTCTCCTCTCCATAATGAAAAGGTAATTACCCTTCAACTTGTTGCCTTCACAGAGCTACACGAATGAGGACACACACGCAGGGAGAAAGAGAGTATGGAATATAGAAAACATAATTTGCTAGATTGTTGCTCAGTACAAAACAAACATTTCGTCAAGCTGCATCAGTTGATTATTTTTAATGAATGATGAATGTTTTTTTCATTCCTGGGCATTTGAAGGGATGAGCCAGCAAATCGCTGTCACGTAAAATCCAAAGATGAAGATGATAAAAATGGATCAAGGTTTATTCAAAATAGAAAAGCCACATGTGAGACAGCGTGTTCCAAAAGAACATTACCAGACAAAAGAAAGGTGAAAACAGAGCAACTTATAAACAAGGGAAGTAATGGGACACCTGTGCTGATTAAATGAATTTCCATGACAACTAAAAAGTAAACAAAGGAAGACAGGAAACTAGTGAAAACAAACTAAAAGTCCATGATAATGAAAATAACAACAGAAAGACTAAACGTCCGTGACAATTGCAAGTTAATGTAGTCATGTTCTCAATTATACCCCACTATCTAAAGGGTAGAAAAAGCCCTTGTATTATTAGCCCTTGTGTTCATGAATTGTTACTTTTATTGTTAGCATTGTTATTCTTACTTTTTGTGTATTGTCATCATTACTATGTTTTTTTAAAGCCTCCTCTTTAAAGGACAGGTGTTGAAAATTAGCAAATGTGCTAAAACACTTAAGCAAATGCATATGGTTTGTCTAATGTCATTGTGATGTCAATGTCAAATAAAATGTAATAATAATTTATAGTCTTATGATAAATTCAGAATTATTATTTCTGCTTGTTTTTTTTCTCTCAACGTCTTCATGGTTACTTTTGATTTAATTATCTATTTACAATTTATTTACAATTTATTTAGGCCTACTTGTTGTCAGAGCTGTTTTTTTTTTTTATCAGTTTTTGCATTTTTACCAGAATATTTTCATTTTCAGGAACCTACTTTTTACTTCACAAATTCCCAAGCTTAATATCTTACTTTTTACTCCAATACATAAAAACATGCTGTTTTTAATTATTATGAAGTTCAGAAATAAACAAGATTGATTTGTGGATAATAGTGCGATTCATGAACAAATGATTCTTTTGAGACGATTCATTTCACTGGATTTTTCGAATGACAGTCTTGCTGTTGTAAATACGTACTTAATTACTTTGGTTTTAATAATCATAATAGCATAGTCTATTATTATAATTACGAAAGGCATGCATTACACAGAGTGTAGAAGTTTTTTTTTTAATTGTACATTGTTATTGAAAATAATTTTAGGTTATGATTATGAGCTAAACAATTGCTGCTGTAAAATGGCATTATTTGTTTAGCCATGTAAAAGTTGTTTGTGCTTTAGATACATACATATATTTAACTTGACACTCCTGTGTGAGTTACTAGATGAGCACCTGTAAATGAAGCCAAAGTTGCGTGCAGTTGGCTAATTTGTGTCGGCTGACAAGGCAGTGGTCATGGACAGCGGGAGACATGAATGCAGCACAGTGCAAAAACAGTTTGGCTAATGCAGGGGTGCCCAAACTCGGTCCTGGAGGGCCGGTGTCCTGAAGAGTTTAGCTCCAACCTCAATTAAACACACCTGAACCAGCTAATCAAGCTCTTAATAGGCATACTAGAAACTTGAAGGCAGGTGTGTTGAGGCAAGTTGGAGCTAAACTCTGCAGGAC
>NW_015652264.1:811-1579 GCF_001515625.1 Sinocyclocheilus rhinocerous | reverse complement strand
AACAAAACTGTTAAAATACAATGTATTATAAATAGAGCTAATGTACATTACGCATTACAACAAAGGCCTGCAGAGGGCGCCAACGGCCTGATGATTATTTTTACACATGCTGTGCGATCTAATCCTTGTTTAATATTGACCAAGCACCATTTAATTCAAATGTCCACTTAATCTTTAATATTTGGCCATTTCTTTAGGACAGAAATGCTATAGCCACAGTAATTAAAAGAATATGTGGACATCAAAACATGTAAACTCAGAGTGAGGGTTTGAGCTTTTATTTTGAAACCGCGATGTATTCTTCTGAGTTAGATTTATAAATGATTTACCTTACAAACGCTCCACACACGTAAATGATAACAGTTCCTGTGGAACTACTGTGAACGGAGCCGCTGTGTGATGCACGTACTTAACCTACACGCATGTAAATAATTAAAGCGCATATACTGTATTAGAACTGCATTGCATATAATTATTTAATTAAATCGTAGCGTTTGTGAATTCACAATTAATATATCATGCAGCCTTGGGAAAAATTTTGCCGGTTAGTCGACGCGACCATAATGAAGTCGAGGATTTTAAAAAAATCGAATAGTCGAATAAAATCGACGAATCGCGAGAGCCCTACTTACAAACACAACTTTTCACTTCACTAGACATTAACTGATGCACTGGAGGCATGTGTCAATTACTTGTGGATTATTGTGATGTTTTTATCAGCTGTTTGGACTCTCATTCTGACGGCACCCATTCACTGCAGAGGATCCA
>NW_015652264.1:0-514 GCF_001515625.1 Sinocyclocheilus rhinocerous | reverse complement strand
TTTGTAACTCATGCATACATTTGCCTTGTCCAAATACCCGCACTTGTGGTCTTTGCACTTGACCACTTGACTACTAATATGACATATTTCCTGTATTTGCTTCAAGTGAGCATGAAGACCACATGTGTGTGTAGAACTTTTCATTACCTGATGGGACACACTTATAGTGTTGTAAAATGCAAGTGTTTACAGAGTTTTATTTTTATTTTCAATACTTTTCTGGTAGAATAATCTTCTAAATGTCTGTTCAGTAGTCCCTATAACAGATGACACAATTTAATTTTGTGGTGCTTCTAATTAAGTGATAAAAAGCAGTTGCAAATGTTGTACAAAATAAATATCACCATTACTCATTTGCACCAATAAAACGTGCAACTCTTTGTTTTACTACCAAATTATATGTAATTTCTAATTATAATTAATATTTAACATACATTGGATTGGTTTCCGTGACCTCTCGTGAGATCTAGGCAAAAAGTCTCATGATTTATTTCCAGAACATGATGCATGATGG
>NW_015652263.1:701834-702198 GCF_001515625.1 Sinocyclocheilus rhinocerous | reverse complement strand
ACTAATTTGTAGGCCTACCTATTAGGGGTAAAAAAGGAACAAATAAGTTATTTTTAAGAGTACTGCAACAGTGACAAGCTGTTGTACCCCAAAAGGTGCAATTTTGGCCCCATTTTTCCTGTATATAGCCTATACACCCACAACAAATTCCGAAACCACAGACAACACTATTATTTGTATGGCCATCACACAAAAAGTTCTAAACCCTTAGTCTAAGGCCGTGGAAAATAATTCAAGTTTGTCTCTTGCACTGCACCTTCACTTCCCCTTTCTTCATTTTCCCTATTATTTCTGTCCCCCCTTTTTTTCTTACCTGTCACTTCTTCACCAGCAGGTCTACTGTTATGAACAGAACTGTGTCCAG
>NW_015652263.1:700484-701052 GCF_001515625.1 Sinocyclocheilus rhinocerous | reverse complement strand
GATTTCTGAAGGATCATGTGACACTGAAGACTGGAGTAATAATGCTGAAAATTCAGCTTTGAAATTACAGGAATAAGTTACATTTTAAAATATAGAAGAGACTTCTTTAAAAACATTAAAAATCTTACTGATCAAAACCTTTCGACTGGTAGTGTATTAAAACACAATTTCTAAAGCGCCTAAATGTCAAAATTAGTACAATATATTTGTTGAAAATTCTAATACTCTAAATACACAAAATAATGTTCTTTTTAGCAACATCATATCACCCCTTTAAATAATAAAAATATTTCACAATATTGCTGTTTTTGCTGTATTTCACCCTGAACAGGTCAGTGATGTTGCTACATTTCACTGCTTCTTCTGTCCGCTTTCTCGCTTTCATCGAGTCCCGTGCATCGGTTCTGTTCGGAACCGTTTGACGGAAGCACAGAACAGACGTGAGCTGATTCGTATAGTGCAGCGCTGCCAGTCAAGACTAACCGATTTATAATTTATTATCGATTTATTATCGAATGACAAAATCGGAAATGATCACTTTGGTACATTGAGAAGGCATAAATATAAA
>NW_015652263.1:630075-700358 GCF_001515625.1 Sinocyclocheilus rhinocerous | reverse complement strand
AAGGCTTGGTGAGCAGAAGAAACTTCTTTAAAAAACATAAAAAATCTTACTGATCAAAACCTTTCGACTGGTAGTGAAAAAAAACACAATTTCTAAAGCGCCTAAATGTCAAAATTAGTACAATATATTTGTTGAAAATTCTAATACTCTACACACTATTGAATTATTAGGCTGTGACTCATATTATTTTTGTGTTGCTGTCTGCTCTAGCTCCCTCCCTCCCTATACAATAAATCCATGTGAATATCTGTCTCTGCAAAATTTTTTAATGTAACTTTACAATCGATATTGATGTCAATATAAAAAAAAAAAAAAAAAAAAACAGGGCAGTGGGCCAAATCAGCCGCCAGGCCACCGGGAATTCTCCCGGTGCTCCCGATGGCTAGTCAGGGCCTGGTTAAGAACCTAGGATGCTAACACAAAGATTGCATCTCACAATTATCAATCAGTAATACACCCTTAGACAAGGTTACCCTCGTAGTTTATTTCACTGTAAGTTGCTTTAGATAAGTATCTTTCATTTGGCGGTTTTCTAGGCTCTAAAGACATAATGGCAATAAGCAGAGGGCCATGATGAAGCGCTGACCTTTAGTAGGTCCACCTTTCTTGCTGCTGGACTGTGTGATCTCCTCACAGCAGCCCAGCCTTCTCAAAGCATCCGCCAGCGCCGCCTTCAGCAGCTGAATCTCATCCTCCTGCAGCTGCACCCTCTGCTCCAGGTGAGAGATACGGTCATCCATCTCCATCCCACTCCCGGCTGACACATTATCATCTGAAAGAGACAGACAGAGAGTTATAGTATAAGAATCTGCAGAAAATTACATTTGTAGAGTTTATTCATATCTGTATAACTTTCTTTCTTTTTTCTTCTTGTGCTCCAAAGACAAAAGTCATACAGGTTTCGAAAGACATGAGGGTGAGTAAATGATGACTATCCCTTTAAACCAGTGGCTCTCAATCCTTTTTGACTCAAAGGCCCCCCATAGTCCAACACCATATTCAAAGGCCACCCAAAATAAGGTATATAAGGTATGATATTATAATATTTCCTTTGGTACCTCTGTAACTATGACAAAGCTGCTTGTTTTCAAACTTTTTTTTATCAGAAACTTGAATCTTTGATATATTTATTACCTACAATTAATTGTGTGATTCCTTATGTTTTAAATAAATAAATACATAAATAACAAGCAATAGTTATTAGGAGAAAATATAAATTCTGTTTACATCTTGTTTTAAGCATTTCAATTAAGTTAAAATATTTACAATATTATTATTACTATTAATATACGTAAATTTTATTTTAAAAATATATTACATTAAATCATCCTGCTGTCCCTTGAAAGTTTGCCGGGGCCCCCTGGTTGAGAAATACTACTTTAAGGTATTTTTTAACATTTTTTTTTATTTAATACAATTTGGATAGAGACTGCGGAAAGAATTTGGTTCAAAAAGTCACTCCAATTATCCTAAAGTGGAAAGTCCATTTTAATTTACAATATTTCAACATTTAAGTCATTAGCCCTGCTAGGAAACCTGGCTGTCACTTCATACATCCACTATAACAACACTGGGATCTAGTTGGTTGTAAGCAACTGAAAAAAATGGTAGTTCAAAGAAAACCTTGTTTGCACGAATAAAAATTTGTGCATTTTTAAGTGTCAAAACTTCTGTGATTAAATATATTTATCCATCAAAATGTGTTCTTACCACAAAAATCCATTAAAATCACTTGAAAACAAAAACTGAAAGCCTGAGCAAACAATTGAGAAAGTTTCAAATGCTAACAATGCTGATTCACTGTGGCAGCCATCAAATGTGTTTCATTTAAATATACAACATATAAATACACACAATAACCAAAACTAAACTGAATTTTTCTGTCACATTTCTTTTTTAAATTTAGCTCCTCAATATTTCACATAAAACAGTGGCTCCTTGTCTCTGTTTCAATTTCAAGGGCAATGCAACGGGCTCCACGCTAAGTGTGCATATATAATAAACCTCTTTTAGAGCCTGCACCGCTAACACATGGAGATCACAGCTGTAAAGCAGCATCAGCAGGTGGTGAGCACGTCAACTGAAATAATAAAAGTGAAAGAATAAATGGGAGGCAAAAGTGGAAGGTGAGAAGAAAGCAGGATAAAGCTGAATAGTGATGCTGGAAGACAAAAGCAGTCTGGAGGAAACCGGATGCTCAGTGACCGAGCGTGTTGAAATATTCATCATCCCGCTCTGCTTGTACTCCCCTCCTACCTGCCATTCCAGTCAGTACTATGTCCGCCTGTCAGTCACCCGCTCAGACAGCCTGATCCTCTGCAGCTCTCTAGGGGGTTCCTAAAGGTGCCAAACGCCTCCCTGGCCAAGGTTTCTTTCTCCCACCTTCCCCTTGGCTTGCTGGATGGCTGATCCCGTGTCTGGACCTCCCTTTCTCACCCTCCCCCACCCCTTTACCACTCAGTGCTGTGTGTAAAGAGGAGAAGGGTGATGTTTGTAACAGGACGCTGATTCCCGTCTCCTATGCGGTAGAAAACTGCTGGTGGTGCTGTTGGCAGAGAGAGAGAGCTTTGGCTCGACTCCAGACCTGTCTGATGCATTGGCCAGGCACTACCAGGAAGTGCACTGACCAGCCTCTCCACCAATGGGACGCTGAAGTGTGTACATGCGTTTGACAATTTACGACTTGTTGTTTTATACCCCTAGGGCGCATGCTCATTTTCTTAATCAATACGATTCACATGAGGGATTTTTACTGTACAAATTGAATTGCTAATATCATAGCCTGACCTCAGATAGCTATGCAGAACCAGTGTTTAATATCAGTCGAAGCCATCCAACTGTACAACACCGACAGATACTCTCTCTGACCCAGGCTCATCTATACCGTCTACCCATCCATCTGTCGTCCAGTCAAACCATCTGTCGCAGAAATTGACTTACTGGAAAACCCAAACAATGACCACTATGTACACTGATACCTATCCTTGAGAGAATCTGTAATTCACAAGAACGAAGATGAAATAGTCATTTCTAAGTGACAACAACAACATGCTGTGCACAATGGGCGTTAGCATGAGGATGCCATATAGTGATAATATTGAATTTGCTAAAAATTTTATTCAAGCATTTTAACTGTCTTTATTTTATATATATTGTTTTATGTATTTGTTAAATATTTTCTTATATATTTGCACCAGCCGTATATATACTGTATAAATAAAGATACATATTTATAACATATTTGAACATATTGAAATTTATTTTATATCAGTGGTTCTCAAATAATGGACCACAACCCAAAATGAGTAACAAGTCTGTTCTTCCAACACTAGGGGAAAACATGTTCAATTGAAATAATAAAATGCAATTAACCATATAATCATTAGGATAGCAAAATAAATAGGCTTACTGTCGCTAAAAGGGAGGAGAAACATCTTATCTTATCCACATCTTTTGGCTGTGGTTGAGGTCAAAGGCCATGTGTCCAAACAGACTTTATGATATTTTGATCCACATTCATCAGTTGGTAGACTGGCTAATACTAATGCAATATTCAGAACAATGTTTTAGACAGGTAAATCACATTTCTGCTGTTGTTTACAGTATGCATTTACAAAATTGTCAGACATGATGCATATAATTTTGCCTATGCAATAATAAATAAATATATATTTTTTTCTTTTTCTGCATTTCTCTTCTCGAGCTTGCTTCCTAATCTAATCTAGGTGTTTAATAAACCTGCCATTGTATATAATGAATATTGTTTGCTCTTTGAGAAATTACTTTTGCTTTGGATAAAAGCGTCTGCTAAATGCATGAATGTAAATGTAATGCTTTCATGATAAGACTCTATATCATAATCAAATCTGTTGCTCTGCTCATTCACAACTTGACAGTGTAAAATCTGGTTGCTTTGTAAATAAAAATCTTTTGGTTAATGTTTGTTAATGATTGAATCTTACTGCAATCCCATTTCAAATCAAAATCTTTGTATTAATAGTCATTATAATGCTGACAACAGACAAGATGTTTACTTTAGCACTACGGATACAATGTAACCCAGGTAAATCCATCTTAATAGGTGCATAATGTTATACACTAGATTACTGGATCACAATAAATAAGTAACTCAGTACATTCTTTCCACCAAAACATTATGCATAGCTGAAATCAAATAACAAAGGCCCAGAAAAACAAACTGAATCAGGATAAGAGGCTCAAAGCGTATCACCAGATGAGGGGAAAAAATGAATGAAAAATGTAAACACATGAGAAATCATGTAGCTCGGACTGAAATGCTCTAATATTTAACATGAGCCTGAATCTCTGAGTAACGTTAGATGTTCATTCTTGTACCCTGACACTGATCCCAACCGCACATATGCGATAAGAAAATGCCTTAGGGTAAAATAAAATTTGCATGTAGGCTATATAAAACTGATCATAATTTAAACAAATATATTCATCACTGACAACACTGAGACAGTTTCTTTTGTTGTGCCCTCGCAGGCAGTGACGCACCGACACGTCTATAACATTAGTGCTGGAATGTTCATGTAAAAACCGATTAATATCAAAGACAAAATTCGCTTACGTTATCGACCTGCGTAATGAAAACAAACCATCTCGTGAGGCTCTCTAGCGCATTCATTATGAATGCCCAGTCAAGTCGCTGCCAAACTTACCGTTGCAATACCGAAGCAGAAGCGTGTTCGTGTCATACAGGTTCCCACATGAAGCTACTCGCTCCGACATGTCCTTCTTCTGATCAATTCCTTTATTATTTCTCTTAAATCACCGGTCCTCAGATCCACCTGCCTACTTTCCTTACATACGAGTGAACCTTCACTACCTTTCCACCGAACAACCGACGACAACCTGTGCTGCCTGCGTTTCTATAGCAACAGCCTCAGCGCTGATCTGCTACCCCGAGGGAACAAGAGAGCATGTTTATTGGAGTCCCATAATATGCAGTCACTACTTTCATATATTTAGATAGGTTAGTCAAATTAGCAAGGCCTGAGGGCAAATGCTACAAAGATATCTGACTATTGTGCACAGGTATGAAAGAGATTTAAATTTGTATATTTAAATTAAATGTCATTATTGTCGCGTGTAGCCGGCTATTTATCTTGGGAATTTACTTGCTAATAATGGTGGTGGTGTCATGAAGTGCCCTTGACAGTCAAACAACTGTTTTTCTATTCTCTAACAGTAGATGGCGGTGTAGGTATGATTAAAACATATACGTTAAGCTCCAAATGTTTTTGTAGACTATTTGGCCAGCGAATACTACACTTGAGTGTCCCATAACATTTTAAAGCACCAGCGCCACAAAATCCCTGTTGCGATTAACTATTATCCAATAAAAGAAAACATAAAAATAACGTTGCTTTTTAAGCAGTCTCTTACAAGGTGGTGATGATAAAAAAGGAGATAGTGGGAAAAATATTTCAATGAGGAAAACTATTTTCAGTTCTTAGGGGGAAGCAAAACATTTGCAAGAAAACTAAAAAGCATTAGTATATAATTGTTCTCATATTGATAAATATTCTCCAAATCCTTTCAGGGCTCCGTAGATTTGGCCTGCCCTTCATGGCGCCATCTCTTGAGAGGAGCCAATTTACCAAGTAGGTCTAGGCACGAACACCAGTAAAATCTTATCGATAAATCATTGTCTGACTAGTGATATTACCGTATATCGACTTGAACCATGCCCTCATAAAATTTAGGCAAACATGTCGCGTATCCGGTGTTTCTTTCGACTGTTTAGATTCAGAACTAGCAATGTCCGATTCACGAATGAATCACTCTATTGATTCTGTTCAATTTCAAATGTTTTCTGCTGCGTGATAGCTTGAATCGGATCGCGATTCAGTGTGAATAATGTGAATACGGCATCGTTTGAAACAAAACTCCAAACTTTAGAATACCAAACAAATTGACCGCTTATTGCAATGGAACACCCATCACAATCCATTGAAATCAAACCTGCAAATACTATCGTTTCCCAGCGATTAAGAAAAACCTTTAAGTTCAACAACTGAATGAACGTGCCGTGTACGACTCCCTTCCTTCCTACTTCAGGACAGGTACGCTATCAAGACACGTAAATATCAAATACGTAATACAAAATAAGGGTGAACCTTTTTACTTGAGTCAGTGCACCAGTGGACTAGAAACGCCCCAGGTAGGCCTATGTGTAATTTTTAATATACATAGTTAAATGCCGATCAATATTTATTGCATATCCAATTTCTAAGTTTTAGTTGGGTTGCTTGTATTTTTCACATATTCTGTGTAGAAACTTAGTGTGTTTCTGGTATGAGTTCACAGCTTTAGTAACAATATTGCAGACTTTGGAAAGTAAATCCTTATTTGTTTGTTTGTGATTATTTTTAATTACAGAGCTGCAGGGAGTAAGCCTACATCATTGCACATTCTGTACCTTCATGTTTTTGCTCTTGTTGTCCTGTCTTATTTTGCCTGATCATGTTGTGGATTTTTCTTGGGTGCGGCCAATGAAGTGGAGGAGCAGAGTTCCAGATGTCAAAATAAGACTTTATTTAACAAAGAAACAAAGCCGGGAAGACAGTCACAGCATTCCAAATCATTCTCCCCCCGTCTCTGTTTGTCAGCTTATATTATATACCCTTTGTTCTCTCCAAATTTGGTCATTTTCTGTTTTTTCTTTGTTCCGGTTATTTTTTATTGGTTATAGATACCTGATTTGCCACAATTGTTTCCAACCCTTTTGGCCTTGTTTTTTAATGGTGGAATGTGGTCCGATCAGCCATTTTTTTAAAAAGCTTTTATTTCATTGGTTGGTAGTGGTCACATGAGGAGGTGTGCGTCAAATCCATCCACCTCCTCCTGATAATATTAGATTATTTCAAGTTCACTGGTGTACTGTCTAATGAAAGGTCCACTGTCTAATGAAAAGACCATTACACGTGTTCCTGATAATATTAGATTATTTCAAGTTCACTGGTGTACTGTCTAATGAAAGGTCCACTGTCTAATGAAAAGACCATTATACGTTCATCATTCCCCATCACTACATCCAGGGTTAACATAATTCAGCATATTAATTTATATACTGATTATTTTCACATAACGTTCAATAAAATTACACAATAATCACTGAACAACTATCTATTTTTGCATCAGTGAGTTGTGAATTCAGTTGACACTGAGGCCTCAACAGCCGTCTTTGTGTTTGTTTATAATTTCCCCTTTCATTAAGGCAAAACAAGTGAGGCTCTGCAGTGAGGCTCACATGTTCATTTTACCGTTTAATCATGAAGTGACTTAAGCCAACTGATTCTCAGACCATTTTTGAGCAGCTCTATCACACCCCTCATTCATGAATTAAGAGTGGTTATTGTTAACAGTGGCTTGTTAATGGCTCTATGGGTCATGCTTATTCGAATTCATTATGGTTGGCAGTTCAGGCAAATTGGTAACTGGTGTATTGACTTGATGTTTGGGGTTTATTTGCATGTGCACCACTGCTCAATTCACTTCTCATTTCATCCCTCACTGGCAACGTGCCAGGGGGAGAAAGAACAGAACTCTCATATGGATGTCAAATAACAAATGCTCTATGTGTGCCACTGTGTAAGGTCAGAGTTTTTCTGATTATACACAATTGGATGGGTGAATGGAGCAGAAAGAATTTTAATTGGGTTGTAGACAATTGGAGAATGAGAAAGATATGCATTGTGAATTTTTTATAGATTTTTCCGTCATTCTACTAAAAAGCCCCACTCTGCACACAGTGCAGCATTTGAAAGATTAAAAAAATGGTAACTTAAGTCTCAAAGTACTACATTTTCTTGACAAAGTGAAATAAAAAGCACAAATTACGCTTTGATATACTTCATAATTTGATGTGCACTTCAAAGGCGTGGGAAACTTGTTTGTAATTAAATTTTAAGAGGGATAATTTTCTTTAAAGAGATAATTACACTATCTACACAAAACTAGAGTGCTTTGATTTTTTTTTTTTATGTGATGATATGTCTTAGTAGTAAAGAAGATATTCAAATAATGAATATTTCATCCCATGGAATCAGTTCTCTGTTGGCATCCATTTGAACTTATAACTTAATGGCAGTTGCTTCGCTGGTGCAAGAAGTGCAATTTGCAATCTGCCATCACAGTCCATTACGTTCAACTGTCAAGAATAGATTGATTGATTGATTGATTTATGCTTGACATTAACCAGACACCTTTTCTCCGTGTAAACATCCTCCCATTGAAATTTCCACAAGAGATTTGTTGTCTTTTGTTTGTCATACACTTCCCAAGTGTGTAACTTTAAAATATAGTTGGTCCATGTGTGGAAGAGCGAATATGCAAATAATTTTGGACTTAAGGAAATACACTTTGAATCTTATCAGTTGGTTGGTATTATAAGTAGAGAATTTTCTAGTCCAATAGTACATTATATGCATACTTTAAGTCTGAAACTCTATGCTTATGATTCACTAATGAATTGATCACACTTTCAATAGAAGTGGTTTGGTTAGGTTTGTTTGGCATTGCACACTGGAAGATTTTTTTTTTTCAGTGTATCATCCAGGAACTACTGTACATGAAAAAGTAAGTGAGTCAGTGGTTCCGAGTCAGTTGTACCACACTGAATGTAAGCCATAGTAAAGCATACACAGCCCCAATTATTAATGAGTCACTGTCCGTCTTCAGGCTCAGACTGACCTCACTGTCCATGTCTTGCAGTGTGTATAGTAATCTATATACATATAGAGTGATAAAATGATCTGCCTGGCTAACATAAAGGTTTTGTAAAAATTTAAGTAATGTCTTGTGATTGGTAGCATAAGTAAGAATAGGATGAAAATGACAAACCAATCAGTAATGTTTTGCCTGTATGCCATCATTTTCCAGCAACTGTGTTGTATTGTGTGGTTTATAAAAGGGGTGTCCAAACTCGATCCTGGAGGGCCACTGTCCTGCAGAGTTTAGCTCCAACTTGCCTCAGTACACCTGTCTGGAAGTTTCTAGTAACAATAAGACCTTGATTAGCTGGTTCAGGTGTGTTTAATTGGTTGGAGCTAAACTCTGCAGGACAGTGGCCCTACAGGAACAAATTTGGACTTGTATAATTAAAATGATTTATGGTCTGTTTTCTTTTTAATTATATAATTTACAGCTATTAATGGAAATGATATTTTTATTGTATACGTTAACTTAACATTTGATTAAAAAAGTTTTAAAAATGTGTAATATAAAAAGTAAACTATACATCAAATAATTTTCAAATGAAATTAAAAAAAGGTTAAAATATGCATTTAAAATAAATGTTTTTTAATAATTCATTAACATATAAATGTAAACATTTTTGTGCTGAGTCATTTAAAATGTTGGCAGGGCAAGTGGAAATCTGAACTATCAGAAAAATACTTAGTGTTTGAGCTGATTTTGGCATGTTTAGTCTAATATGTCCCAATATTCATAGTTATTACTTAGAATGCCTTACAGTACTGTAGTAGATAGAACTTCAATCTTTTGGTCAATTGTTGACTCAATCAATACTGTAAATGTCACTTGAGATGCAACACAAACTAGTTTTGACAATGCATGCTGATCATTTTATCAGTTATACTTGTTTTGTCATGTCAAAGACACTGCATACACATATACTGTAAAAAATATCTTAATGCATGAGTAATACTCTTGATGCATGAGTAACTGCTGATGAGGAAGTACAATTGAAAAATCCTATTTTTTAATCTAGAATTTCTGCTTCTATACACCTGTCAGGACAAGTTCTTTGTGAACATGGCACTGTTGCCATGATAATAGTAAACAAACAGACCTACTAAAACAATAGATACACCTGAACACCTTTGCATCTTAATTCCCATTACTAGCTTTACATTTTTGACATCCTGGCAGGGTCACATTCCATTAGTTTGACGCATGACCAATAAAGCCTGGAAGCCATTTTCATTTGACGCAAATGTGGGGTTACTTCACGTGGAGGTCCCGACTGGGGTAGGCCTGAAGCTTCAGCTGTCCTGCTCTCAAAAAGGAATGCCCCAAAAATTCTCAGTCTGCCAATGTGTTTTCTTATGACTAGCAGCATGACATAACCACACAGCTGTTTCTGCCTGGAGCAACTCTGCCAGAACAAGACTATTGAGTATGTCCCTGTGGTAGTTAGTAAACCTTCTTTAACTCAATCTAGACTTTCAGTTTTCCATCCTCATTATCCAAGGTTTACCGTATTAACCTGCATGGACCAAGGTTGAAGAAAGTTTTATGTATAGGAAAATGATTGAGCTATTATACAGT
This sequence comes from Sinocyclocheilus rhinocerous, assembly GCF_001515625.1. NCBI lineage: Eukaryota > Metazoa > Chordata > Actinopteri > Cypriniformes > Cyprinidae > Sinocyclocheilus > Sinocyclocheilus rhinocerous. Next base: position 690,038 of record NW_015652263.1, on the reverse strand, counting down.
AGATAATATATATTTTTCTTTAAAAGGATAATTCTGTCATCATTTACTCACCCTCATATCATTCTACTGCTCTATGCATTTCTTTCTTCCACAAACTCTAGAGACGATATTTCAAAGGACATTGGAAAACAAATGACATTAAAGCCTCCTGACATCCACTGTATGGCCAAAAATGTAATCTTCTTTTATATTTCAGAGAAGAAAGTAAGAATATAGGTTTGGAACAGCATGAGGGCGAGTAAAAAAGGTATGGATAAATGTAGAGGAAAAAGTGATTGTCAGAGGGGCTGCACTTTCGGAAGAAGAAAGAGCATCTAAAAGCTGTGCCCCTGCCAAGAAATGTCCTGCATCTATTGATAAGAATGTCTTGGCAATCAAGTACCTTTGCTCTTACTTGTTGGGCCTTGCACTCATCACAGAACCACTCCAGCTGATGGCCCATGAAATGCTGGTTTCTTTGGCTCTGAAAGAGTTCCTCTTTGCATTTAAGCATTAAGAGTAGACATGTTGATGGTGTCTGGTAAGATTTTTGTCCTCTTCTGATTTTCAAAACACCTGTCATCCTGTGATTATTCGCATTATTGTGAACAATGATGTCATTTCACAAAATATTTGGGTAAAGCTTTAATATAGGGACCAATTCTCAAGTTGCTTATGAGCATGCCTTTTATTAACGTACTGGCTGTTTAGTAGTACTTATAAAGCACATATTCTGCATGACCATATTCATATATGAAAACATATACTTTTTGGGCCCTATCATACACCCGGCGCAATGCAGCGCAACTCATTTTCCCATCCTGCGCCGCGTTGTTTAAATAGAAAATGCATTTGCGCCCATTTGTGCGCCCATGGCCGTGCTGGTCTAAAAAAAGGGGTGTGTTCAGGCGCATTGTTGGCACGTTGCTATTTTGAGGAACTGAAAATAGACTGCGCCACAGACCAACTGGAAACCTGGTCTAAAGTCTGGCGCAATATTTTTTCTTTGTTATTTAAAGAGCGCGTTAGTAATATGGGCCTATAGAGGGGTGCACAACGGCGCGTACACTTTGCTTATTACACACACAGGGACGCGCAGCAGCACACAAACATTTTTAAAAATGAAAAATTACATTCCGCCATGTAAATAGCGAACCTGCCACGGCGCGAGCGCAACTGGCTTTTAAAGGGGATGGGAGATGAGACTCTGATTGGTTTATTGCACGTTACGCCCAAAAAAACATCCATTACTCATTAAGAGAATAGCACCAACCGTTTTCCCGTCGTTAAACTAGCAAAAGTGGATTCGGACACGCCCTAAGTGCACCTGCGCGGTGCGCTTTAGACCATGCACTTAGATCGTTAAAATAGGGCCCAATGTGTGCAAAGAAAACACTAATAACATAGCCTAATTTATTCAGCAGTTCTTCTCCCCGAGTTACCGTCTTCCGCCATTTTGGAGCGTACCCCAGAACGTAAATCAATGCATGCTGAACATAAACAATGCTGAATAAGCTGATTAAGCTCTGGGGTACTCTCCAAAATGGCGGAAGACGGTAACTCGGGGAGAAGAACTGCTGAATAAATTATGTTATTATTGTTTTCTTTGCACACAAAAAGTAATCCTGTAGCTTCGTAAAATTACTGGTTTAAACCCCTGATGTCACATGGACTGTTTTACCAATGTCCTTGCTACGTTTCTTGCGTCGATTGTGGTAATATCATTGCTGTCTATGGAGAGTCAGAGAGCTCTCAGATTTCATCAAAAATATCTTAATTTGTGTTCCAAAGACGAACGAAGGTATTACGGGTTTGGAACGACATGAAGGTGAGTAATTAATGACAGAATTTTCATTTTTGGGTGAACTATACCTTTAACAACGACCTTACTAACTATTAATAAGCAGCAAATATTGGGAGGTTATTAAGGTCAAATTTGTAGTTTATGGTTTGTTAATAGCAAGAATTAAACCTTGAAATTAAGTGTGACCAATATTTGTATCTATGCCATCTTATTCTCATTACAATAACCCCTTAAACCCCTTGAAAAGAAAAATCGGTGCTTGGATTTTCAAAGCAAGGCTGCAAAATAGGCCCATAGAAACCATAAGTGGCAACATGCAAAAGAAATGGGTCTTTAAAAAAATCTACAATTCAATTATTAGATTGATTTAAAAAAAAAAAAAAAACAGTAATGTACAGTATGTGGAAAATAATGTGTTTTTTAACTTTAAACCGCATAAACACATTTCATTACACCAAATACACAAAATAATGTTCTTTTTAGCAGCATCATATGACCCCTTTAATGTCAGAAAATGCTGATAAAAGAAAACAAAAGATTTCGAGTTAAATGTTATGTTATGAAAGCCGTTGCCACAATCACTAGAATGAATGTTTTTAAAGACTCTGCCTGAAATGGCATTTTCATTTAGATTTTATATTTAGGTCATTTATACTTCATCTCATTTCTGTCAGTTCTGGTGATTGGCATGGATTGTAGGTATAATGGTGCCAGATACTGAGGTAATGGGAATTAAGAATGCAGTAAATCTGTGCTGGCAAACTAGACTCCTCAGATCAGCTCACTGACATGTTCCTGGATGATTTTGGGGTTTTGCTTCAATTGAGCGCAAAATTCCTTTTAATGGTTTGCAAAAGTACTATGTTCTGTTGTTATACTTTATTTGATGTATTTGGTATGATGTCAGACAATTTTTAGGAAGTTCAGGTAAATCATTTAGTTTACAACTGAATCATTTCAGTTGCATACAACAGTGCATCACATCTTGTTGTTTTCCATCCCATGCTAAATGTCAAACAATTATTATGATTTACCAGTATGCCAACACAGGATGTAAATTCTCTGCCACAAATATACACAAACAGTCACTCTTTGTCTTTTTGGGTGTCTATATGGGGCTCCTCTTTTTGGTTAGCATGCTTGCCTGGAGGAATCCCAGATGAAGAGTATAATCATTTTATTGATTAGTGAGAGAGACCTCCAGATAGTTATTTGTCAATTTCATTTGCTGCACACACAGAGCTTTGTGTTTTGATCTCCCCCCTCCCATTTTCAGATAAAGCTTTATTATTGTTATTCTATTGCGTGATATCTTCAAGAATCAAGCCCTGCTGTGGCTGATTTATCACTCACTCTGACACTTGTTCGTGTGTTTCATTGCCGTTATCTGAACATCTGATTCCTCACGAGCACTAAAGTACTGGACAGAACGATTGGAGAATGTGGTTTGTAATAATTATACCAATGAAAGATTATTTTGTGGCAGTGGCACGAATGTTGTGGAAAATATGTGAAATCACAAAATAGAGAGGACACTCCACTGAGAGTGCTAGGGTTTAATTTGATTTGGTTAATTGAATGTCAGTTTTTGCTTGAGGAAGTTTCCTCTTATGATGATTCACTACTAAAATTTACATTTTATCCTTATAATCAAAACAACAGTTACCACCCAGTTTAATTAACTTGTCTTGTTTGCTTAAGAATATTATGAAAATGGCTAGTCAAATGAAAGGGCTAATTTCTAAAACCTATTTTATTTTATTATGTTTTTGTAGGTTTAACAGAGTAAAATCAAAGTCTTTGATCAAAGCAATTTTTGTACATATTGTGATTTCATTTTATTGCAGACTTTTGTAGTTTAATAATTACACAAGGCCATATGGTGGTTTATTTTATTTCAAATTAATTGTTCAGCTATAAATTAACAAAAACATTTAATCAAAATAACTGAATATTGTAGCTGAGCTCATAAAGTCATCATGACAAACTTGCTGATCTTTTGTTTTGTACATGCAAAGCTGCGCTGTAATCGTTCTTTTTAGTTCGTAATTGGCTTCAAACAAACGATATAACAGTTCTTGTTCACATTAATAAAACTGATTAAAGATTAAACTTTAAGATTTTAAAAATGCTCAACTGCCAATTAGGTAGCGATATCCATTAAGAGTGTAATTTGCCATTCAGTGTGACTCATGGATTCAGTGCTCTGTTATAAATATCTGGTGTATTCGCTGTGAACATACTTTGGGTTGACAACTTATTCGGAACTGGCATACCTTGGGTAAGGAAGTTTAGGGTTAATTAACTGGGCATTCTGGGTATAGGTGGCAGTAAGTTACACTCTAAAAAATGCTGGGTTGTTTCAACCCAACTTTGGGTCAAATATGGACTAACCCAACTTTTGGGTTAAAAATTTAATGTAAAAATTTAACCCAACGGTTGGGTTAGTCCATATTTGACTAAGCTTAGAAATCGCCTATCTAGCATGTTTAAAAGTATTTTTTTACCTTTTTAGACAAACCTGGTGCCAGTCACATGAGAGGAATGTGCACACACAGGTACCTGATTCATTTAATCAGAGAATGTTTAATAAATGTTTCAGCTTGTATGTCTTCAGATATATTTTATATTTTGTGCTTTGCCTTAAAAATATTTCTTTTTTTTCATGGTTCTCCTTAGGCGTGCTGCAGTGCAGACCACAACTTCATGCTTGAATAGTGTGCACTGTGTTCAGAATCTCATTTTGTCGCTAAACCCATCATTATGTAGAGTCATGTGAGCAGTTCTAAACGCTCATTTCATTTTAATCCAGCAGTAATACAATAAAGAGCTCAAGTGTGGTAAACAAACACTATTACAGGTTGACCTGCCGACCTGTGGGGAATTAAACTGTCGTGAAATTTCTCTGGGGTTACCTACAAGGCCGGACACTCAGATGGCCTTCATTTATTTTCCAATCATGTTCATCTGACTAACATATAAACATTCATATAGTTATTCAGAGCATATCAGAAATGAAAATGCTAAATTTACTCCTGCAAATGTTACCAGCAGGACATTGACAAATCTCATTGTTCTTATCGGTTGTAAGTTCGGAGAGGAATACTGAGGATAAGTGGAAGGCATTTTAGTGCAATTCAAAGTTACAAAGACTAAAAGAGGAATGTTGCGTATTTGTAAAGATTTACTAATGTTAAGCAGGCTTAAAGCTTTCAACTGCTAAACTAATGCCACTCTAGACATGCTGATTATACAACATACTGGAGGTTGAACAAGGTCTTTTTAATGTATTTTTTATATAATATTTGAACCTTTGACGACCCCAGCTCCATCCATCCATCCGTCCGTCCGTCCGTCTACAAATTAGTGGTCAGTCACTTTTTATTATAAATAAAATATTTATGAATCACTTTAATTATATAAATAAGTGAAGGGGAATAATATTGTTTCTAAACATCTCGTTCATCTGTTCGTTTTCAATTTGCCTTGTTTTTTAATTGGTCTGAATTAAATAAATGACAACTCTCAAGAGGCCAAATTTTCATAATTCTTGTGCTCCTAATTTAGGCCGTTTTTTTAAAAAGAGTAAACTCTTCACAAATATCTGACAAAGTGATTGCCTCAGTACTTTTTTTTGAGTACTAGAAAAAGGTTCATCAACAGTGCTCAACAGACATTACTAAAACATGGCCACCGTCATCGCAGACCTGTCTGGAATGTGTTCATAAGCTAGAATATTTATCATTAAGCTACCGCGGTCGAGACCAAGTGTCACCTATTGTGAAGAAATTTTTTTTCATCTTGTTAGTTCATTTCCTCTCAAAGCTTTGCAGCTACTTGGCAGCCTTAGTAGAAAGTGTCAGCTAGTGGAAAGTAGACTTTAACTTTTGGAGACAAGAACCAATGTCTGGAGCTCATGCCTCTCGCCAACACCACCGATTTCTACGCTGTCAAACATATATTTAGAAATATATAGCTTTTTCTCATGTTTATTTTCTGATGGATTGTGTCTGTAGAGCACAACAGGTGGGTTCCAGAGCTAAAAATCCCATTCATTTTCTTCATTGAGAAATAGATTTGACTGATTCTGTATATAAACCTTTCAAAACAGATGTACTATGAGCTCGGAAAATATCAGTCTGCTATACTTCTTTTAAAACCATCAGCCAGCATTACTTCTCTAAAAATTAAATCTCATTTTAAAAGAATATTTAATTGTCATGTTCTAGGTGATTAACTTTATATTGTTTTTATACATTTAACTAATAATTATAAATCAATTTGTTTGATTTAATATGTTATTTGCAAAGCTTCATGGGATTGTAGTTCATTCATTCATAAAAGATATTAAGCACAAAGTCCTTTTCCTGATTTTTGTATGTTTATTCATTTCATTAATATTCATTCATTCCGTTTGTAATATAATTTATCTTGGAGCTGCTTGTTTTAGTTAATGACTTGGAACTGCATCTAGCTAACTGTATTAAAGTAGATTAAGAAATCTGATTTAACTGCATTGAAAAATATTTTGAAATCCCAATGAAAAAATGAATGGAAATATACTTCCAGAACCAAGACCACTAAAAAGTAGGCAATTGCCATTATGAGCTATCGCTATACAAATGTCTCTAAGCAAAATTGGAACATATGCAGTACAGTGTATGAAATATGTAACCATCAACCAACCCTAAAGTTATTTTTGTTAATGATATTTTTTATCTAGATTTACTGAACAAACAGAATATTATGTCCTTGTGTTTGTAGCTGTCTAAACTCCCTTTGATGATAAGGAGGCCACATGCCATGCATTGTCCATTTCTTCGCCCTTTAAAATGCAGATTTATGGTGCTTTTCCTCCGAAACCAAGGTTATTTTCTTGGTGTCGCAACTACTTTGAAATCAATATGCTTAAGTTGTTAAGAATGGCGCTTCATCTTCATTTACAGCTCTTAAACATGTTGTAAATATTCCAATGGCTGTCATTCCCTTTGGACAAGGATACAATTCTGGAGTATTGCTGTATTTCCGTTGCTCTTTACACTGTGGACTGATAAGAACTCCAAATAACATTTATTCATAAGACTGTCGTTTGTTTCTATACAGATAAAGAATAGCACATCAGCCCTCGCTCTCGCATGTTCACTGCATAAAGATGCTCCACTAATGTCTCACATTTTAATAATGGATATGAATGAGGAAAAACTCCTTATTGTCAGCATTTAGCCTGCATACTGTACAAGCAATATGCACACATCCTCGTTGAATGTGACAGATTTACAGGTATAAGCTGGCATCTCATCTTAAATCAGCCAGGAACAGACTCGTTCTCATGCCCTTGTGCATTTCACAGTGCTTCACCAACACAGAGCTGTGTGAATAATTGCTCCAGGCCGATAAACTGTTTTATGGATAGCAATAAATAATTGTCTATTTAACCTACGCTTTGCTGCTTCTGACATTTCTAGGACACTACTATGTTAATTGTTCACCCAATCAGAGCAGATGTTTAAAGAAATGTACATTAGAGCTGTCCAGAATTGTCAACTCTTACTCTTCATTTAACATTAAACAAAGTAAATGATTTGAAGATCTGAGATACTCATTAACCATTGTGTTCTTGTACCTGTGACTTTAAAATTGATTTAGTCATCTGTGTCATTTATGTTCACATTCGAACTTAACTTGAAGTATAAAAACTCAACCATTTGTCCCATTTGAGTCTTATACATTATACAAAATAATATATGCAAAATGAATCTACACTGCTCACTTAATGTAACCGGGCAGTCGAGACGTGAGACGTGCGGATCCATGTGCAAGCTTTTATTGTGAAACATGGTCATAATACAGGCAGGGTCGAACAACAGCAAGCAAGTATGGGACGGGCAAGACACAAGAGTATTCCTAGGAAAGACGTGGGTTCTCGATCTGCAAACAACATCCGGAGGGCTTGACAAGAGGGGTAGTCCGATAACGTGAGCAATAATCCAGATGGGAAACAAACAGTGTCTGAGCGGTGAAACAAGGGTTAATCCAAGGAACACGGGCAGGAATCAGGAAACAAGGCAACATGAAATGACAAGACTAAACTAGAACGAGAAACTAGGCTCCGTAAAGCAGCTATCACATGGTGAGTGATAAATGCAGAACAATACTAGAGATCAAACAGGAAATAAACACGGAATGGCTTGGTAAAGTAGCTAACACTTGGTGAGTGAAAAACGCTAGACAAAACTCGGCGTTGAATGGTGGTGTGAGACTGATTTATATAGTGTGTGTTATTGGTTTCAGGTGAGCTTGTGATTAGAGCAATGGAGTATGGGAAATGTAGTCCAGGGTGATGTGTAACAGTCTGTGTGGTGTGAGAGTCAATATCATGGGAGGGCCTCTGGTGGCAAGTGGATGGAAGTTCATGGACTGGATTCGTGACACTTAAACTGAATGTTGCTGTGCAACTTTTCACAGCACATGCACTTGGATGCAAATAAATGTTCTTTATTGGCACTGATGGTTCCATAAAGAATCTTTAACATTCATGAAACCTTGTTTCTTCTATGGCATTACCGTGAAAACGCCCTTTTGGAACCTTTATTTTTAAGAGTGTAAAAAAACTATCCCTTATCTGAATTGATTTTAAGCTAATTGGCTAATTCAAGTTGCTGATTCAGCTTATTTAAATGAAATCTATTTCTCTGCATATTGAGTGGTTACTGAAATGGAACAAGTACGGGAGAGAAACAGCGTCGGAGCAGTGAAACAACGGTGGAACCAAGGAAGAAAGGCAGAAACAAGGCAACATGAAATGACAAGACTAAACTAGAACGAGAAACTAGGCTCCGTAAAGCAGCTATCACATGGTGAGTGATAAATGCAGAACAATACTAGAGATCAAACAGGAAATAAACACGGAATGGCTTGGTAAAGTAGCTAACACTTGGTGAGTGAAAAACGCTAGACAAAACTCGGCGTTGAATGGTGGTGTGAGACTGATTTATATAGTGTGTGTTATTGGTTTCAGGTGAGCTTGTGATTAGAGCAATGGAGTATGGGAAATGTAGTGCAGGGTGATGTGTAACAGTCTGTGTGGTGTGAGAGTCAATATCATGGGAGGGCCTCTGGTGGCAAGTGGATGGAAGTTCATGGACTGGATTCGTGACACTTAAACTGAATGTTGCTGTGCAACTTTTCACAGCACATGCACTTGGATGCAAATAAATGTTCTTTATTGGCACTGATGGTTCCATAAAGAATCTTTAACATTCATGAAACCTTGTTTCTTCTATGGCATTACCGTGAAAACGCCCTTTTGGAACCTTTATTTTTAAGAGTGTAAAAAAACTATCCCTTATCTGAATTGATTTTAAGCTAATTGGCTAATTCAAGTTGCTGATTCAGCTTATTTAAATGAAATCTATTTCTCTGCATATTGAGTGGTTACTGAAATGGAACAAGTAAAGAAACCTATTGATAATTGCAGCTTTTTGGAGGCTATACTCAGGTTGGTGCTGTAAGTTTTATGAAAGCTACCTATGATGAAAATCCTCCATGAAGTACAGTAAATCTTTGTGCTCTAAACTCAATTTCATAGAATATTAACATATATAATCATCAAAGTGGGACTGTGATACTGAATGTCAAGGTCACTTACTATACTTTTTATGTTAGATAATCAGTTGTTTTCAAAGTAGATTTAACTGTAATACTTTGCGGTGGAAATTGTCTCCATCTAACAGGTACAATCAGAAACGATTGAAACAACCATTTGTGAGCATGAATTATATTTCGTATTTAAAATTAAGTTAATTATTGATGCTAAAACTCTTACAGAGTTTCTCTCCTGTCTTTGATTAATGACTTTAGCCTTTGCTTTGAAGTTTATGGAGTATCTGATCGTTATTCTAATGACTATGTGATGTCTTTGAATGTCTAGGCAAAACGAACACATTCTACCCTAGTGATTCTAGTGCACAAGTTCTTTATACCCTTTTTAATTTAGCCAGAATATTATGCAATCTACGGCCCTTTGTAGATTACATAATATTTTGGAAGTGTGCACCCCACTCTCTGTCAGGAAGAGACATTTTTGTGTCCATGACGTTGATTTCTCTGGCACATGCAGCAAATTATTCCTTACTAATTGGAGTGGTAGTTTCACCTTTTCCTAGTATAAAATAATAAATAATTACACTATAAAACTGTCTTAGATTACTAATCAGTGAATTAAATTCTGGAGCTTGACCTGGAGGAATTCTATGAAACTGTGCTTATATACTCTGTGAATGTGTCATCAGAGAGAGTATATTAAACAATGGTTGTATATCTCAAAAGGCAACTATAGCATGAATTATATTAGGGACTATTAATACCGATGTACATTCCATCTCTTGGCAAATATTTATTGGAGTCATTCTGGGTTTGGTTCATATCACTAATTCATAGTACTAATGTGTTTTAATCGCCCATCTTTACTGCTGCCATTGATTTGGGTGTGAAAAGCAGACAAAATCCCTTGTGTTTAAGGCAGGGATACAGGTTGGAATGCCAAACCTTCTCTACCAACAGTGACTCAACTGATACGGTTTAAAAGTAGAAAGTAAAATTAGATGACACATTAATCCCAAAATTTACCAGTAATTGCGCTATGCATTAACAGTGAATCCCACTGCAGATTTTCAGTTGCAAATGTATAAAACACATTTAGCCTGGTGGAAAGTGGGTCATTTGTGATTTACATGAATACAAAGGCTAAATATTAACACTGGGCTAACATTTAGTTAATTGTTAATTGACATCAAACCTGTCAGCTAATGCCTGTTATAAATAAAACTGGACTACTACAAGACTTGATCAATTTCTGCCAGACTAAATAAAGTAAATGTTTTATACATCTATCCTTTTGTTTTAATGCTTATGATTACAGATGTATTTCAAACATACAGTAATGTTTATTGTTATTTTTGGATGCAAGCCATGCAAGTGCAGTTTTTAAATGGAATGTTAACTTCCAGATATGTGAAAAAATAAAAGTTGGGTGCGGATTTGTTTATCATAATTGCTATTCTGGAATGCTGAATGTTCAATAGCCTGAATAATATTGTTGCTGCTTTGTAGGTTTTGCAAATGGCAGAATGGTAATGCTGCTATTGATAGCTGATGATAGATGATGACCTATTTTTGGCATGATGAACAAGCATGGGCTCAGCCCATGTGAGGAAAGTTTTATAACAATACAAACAAACATTTCAACACCAACAACATTTTACAGCCCACGCATTTTTATCCACATCTTTGTTTCATTTATGTTTTCCTTTCATGAATTCGGTTTAATTTCCCAGGAGTTATCGATTTAGTTTATGGTGTAAAATTTTAAAATAAAGTTTTTTTTGTGTGTGTAAAATAAAGGTTCCAGGTCAATTCTCATGAAGTGTGACGCAATTTTGGCTCCTGCCCCTTTAAAGGACAAGAACATCCTTCTGTCTCGCACCGTTTTGTAGGTGACGTGAGTCCACACGCTTCGTTGTGCGCGCTCAGACTGTCTATGTGATGGACGTGTGGAAGCGCAGATTCATTTCTTCTGACTTTGGACTTACAGAATGATTCATTTTGCCGAGAAGCCGAGCGAAACAACTTTTCTCATTTACGGAGGAAATTAGACTGGTTTACAGCACCTTTCAACACGACCAAAGGAATTCACAGAACATTTCTTGCTACTCAAGAACATGTTACTCTGAACGGTAGGATGGTGAATATTTACCATATTAGTGAAATTCTGATTTGTGTTTTGTGTGTCTATACACTATACCTGTTATGTGCTTGTAGCCATTTAATACGATTCTGATTTTCACCTAAGTGATATGTCTTCATATGGGTAAATTGAATTTCTCATGCTGTTAGGTTCATAACCGACACGCGTTTCACTTGCAAATTAATTTAGGTTGTCCATATGCTTGATGTGACAAGTTTTTAACAGTCGAGTTCTGTCTGTGTTGTGGTATTTAGTATGAATGATTAATAATCTCAGAAGAGCTTCCATTGCTTGGCGTTTTGACTAAATGTGCTCTTGTTCTCGATGCTGGGAACCAGTAAATAACATCTCAGCTAATAGAAACAGTCTTACTATGCAAGTATGTTTGAAATTGTTATATCCATAATCAAAGATGTTTATATAGCCTAATAGGTACGAGATGATGTGCTATTTTGTGTATAGTCGCGGTTAAAGGGAGTTGTTAGTCACGCGCAGCATTTAAAATGGTGTTTAGGCTACATTTGTTAACAAATGTAGCCTAAACACCATTTTAAATCACTCTGTTTTATTGTACAAAATAAATATCTAATTAGAACATATTTATTTGTATAACTTTATTAACCGTTGCGCGCATTAAAGTCTGATTGAACTCATTGTTTCACAGAGCTTGAAATTAATTAACGGCGTGCCAATGAAAAGAAAGCACGTGGGATAGTCTTGAGAAAACAAAACATGTCTCAACAGCGGAGCTCAAGACTTCTCTCGTACTGTCTGGCCGGTTCTATCCATAGACGGAATATATAAAGTGTATTTTAATACGCGTGTAATAGGCCTCTGTCAAGGAACAAATGAACCACAGTGTGTGGTAGCCTAAATGGAAATTTAATCACTTTCTCAAATTTTCTCCATGGCAATATTTAGTGCAATCTCAACATGCACAGCACAGTGGTTTATGATAACCCTGAAAAGCTGAGGAAGACAGACTTGTTATTATAGTAAAATATGCTAATAAAACGTCAACATTACAAATGACCCATACAACTTACCATTTTATAACAAATAAAATGAAATGATTAAAAAAAAAAATTTTTTTTTTAAATAGCCTAGTAAAACGTATTGTTGTTGATGTTTGTGAAGCTATAGTTATAGTTATGTAGAGGAGCGTGACCAGGGTTAGAATTGATCTAAATTGTAATGTGATAGGCAGTCAAAAAAAAAAAGGACAAAGGAATCAGATTACCTTTTTCCTCTTTAGTATTTAATTACATTATTACTGGCATTTTGGGCTCATGCATGATATTTATTCCTATTCCAGGCTGTTTCTCAGAAAATGCTGCCATCTGTTTCCCCTGGCTAACTATTTATATGTAATTAACTGAAAAATCAGAGATACTGAACATAATCACTCGGTTTTATTGTACAAAATATGTTCACAATTCATCACCATATATTTAAGTGCATTGTGTTAAATAGAAAAAAATCTCTGCCTAAGTTTTTGTTCATTTCATTACTTTAATTTTTACAATATTTTCAAAATATGAATTTAAAATTATGTGTGAATTATTACATAAAATTGAACAAGTTTAAATGAGTGACTGAAAATGAATTGTGATATAATGTGGCACTTTATGATTAGGGTTAGTAACAAAATAATATATAAACACAATGCACTAATTGCAATACTGAGGTGGGAAATTATGATTTGTTGAAAGTCTGAGATAAAAGTCTGAGCTTTATTGATTTTACTAAGAAACTTCTTTATTTTATTATGCTTCATATTAATATATACTCCTCTCCTACTGAAGTAATTCCTGGCACTGTTTGTGGGCAAATATGAACCCATTCATATGAGCTGAGTGTTAAAAGGAGACAGTCTTGGCATCACAGTAGGGTCAGAAAAATACACAGTGCTAATGTTTTTCACCACTTCATCATAATCATTATAATTAACAGGACTGTGTGTGTGTTCATGTGAACACTTTCCACTCTAAAGTGAAAACAGCTAATAAAATCCCATCCTTGAGTCCTTTATGCTCACACAGTCAAGAGTTTAGTCTCTCAAATCATCACTGGTTGTTCATTAGGGCATGCATACAGTAGTTTTGTCTGCCAGCCTTACATGCTTGATTTGAAACGCTTAGCGGAAACAATTACAGATGCTATGAAAGAAACTGTATCCGTGATTTGGCTTGCAGAATTGTCTGTTGCAGTTCCCGGAAACACATAAATATGCCGTAAGACCTGAAGAAAGCACTGTCCTATTTGATTATGCACCCTGTTTTCAAGTGCCAAAGGGTTTTACACCCATTACTTTTTTTGGTTGTCTTTAAATATTTATGTTCACGGCCTTCCCGTTGTATACCGGCATCGGTGTTTGATTTATTCCTGGATCGTACAATGGTGCTATTTTGATCATCTTGTTTTGTATTTCACTACTTTGGGATACGCCAGGCTGATCCTGACCACAACAAGTATAATGTTCCTACAGCTGTGGGTCTCAGGAGTATCTTGCATTTGCTTTTACCAGAAATAGAAACTAACTAGACTGTCTATTTTCAGATGATGTGTTAATGATTGTTTTGAAACATGTCGTCAGAGAGTGGATGTGCAGCGTGGTGGGTTGAATGTTGGGTGAATATTGCAGTGTTTCACGGTTCACTGAACGTCCACCGAATACTCTGTTTGGAGAAACGTACCAGAAAGGAATTCAATACATGATTTTCTCATTGAAAACGAGAGACTTGAAAATAAAGGTGTAGTTTTTGTAGTTAAAAGTGACGTTAATATTTTGTGAGATGGAGATTTCTGCTCTACAAAAAAATGAAAAATGCAGATTCAGAGTAAAAGTGCATATTTAAAAAAACAAAAAAAAATGAATTTGAAGTCATTTTCTCTGTGTCAGTGTTTTGCCTTTGTAAGGCAGTATTACAGTCTGAATTGTAATAGGAAATATTGTTTACAAATTTGGACATTTGGGAGGTACTATTATGTTCTTACCAACACACTCTCATGGCAGTTCGTAACTATTTTACATTTTGGCAAATTGGTGGTGACTTTTTATGAATTTGTATGATTTCAGTCGTATGTTTTCATGCAATATTCTTACTCCCCACTAATAGTTAGTTTTAAGAATGTACCTTTATTCTTAGTTTTTCTTTCAAAGTTGTACGCATTCATATGAAATGTAAAATAGGTTATGTTTTCTCATGAGATTAGAACAGGTACATACTCTGTTTTCAAGCAAAATATGGTTTCACTATATGCTTATTTTGACCTCTCAGAATTCTTCTACATGTTTTTGGCTTCCTAAAACAAGCAACTCAACAAGCTACTAATTTGCTGCTTATTAATAGTTAATAAGTTAGTTATTAAATTTAGGTATTAGGGATGTAGAATATGGTCATGGAGAATATGTGCTTTATAAGTGATAATAAACAGCCAATATGTTATTAATCGGCATGCTAATAAGCAACTAGCCTAGTTAATAGTGAGAATTGGTCCTACTAAACTGTCACCAAACTATTATATTCTTGTGGAACTTATTGTCAGTTCCAGCTTTAAAAATATATTTGATTTGATTTTGAATATTTCTGAATCACTCTGAATCAAACAAAGGCTGGACTGCATATGCCCACAGAGGATGCATTACAGTCCTGTAGATATAAATAATCTGATACAGCTAATGGAATATCCACGTTTTTACTTTTTGACCCTTCGAACTCTTGGGCTGGTTTTGGGAAACCATTTTTAATGTTCATAGATCACTATGAAAGATGTAGTATAGGAATGTTAAACAAGCTGCTTTGAACAGAGAGTGTATGCCATTAAATTTAGTACCCAGGAGGTCCTGGGTTTCAATGCTTTAATAGATCTCCAAACATGCCCATTCTGCATTCCAGTTCTCTGAGCGGAGAACAACACTCACCCATCAAACACAATACAGACCTTTGATGATTTATATGAATTATATTTGGCTTGTCAAACTAACAAAGCAACATCTAAATCAAACTATCCAATGGTTTAAAGCAATGGCTGTCTATTCTGTGCGGGGTGAGCTACATTTCTAGCAAAAATGCCTTTTGCAAACCACTGTGAACTTTGACGTATTGTTGTTCACAGTGATACAGTATTGTTGACGTATATCGTTGTTCATTCAAAATATTGCAGAAAAAGAGAACAATCAATGCGGGGAAGATGTTGTTTACGTCAAAACCGAAACCAAGCTGTTCACACAGAATGCATATTTATTGCATTTTCTAGAGGGACATCTATCACCGTTGCACTCGCGTCTCGCACAAGAGAGCCGCATGTTTAGAAAGCTATGTAAAATTAATGTAAATTCAACTTTTAAAAAAACATGTCTCAAGACTTTATGGCGGTTTTCCCCATCCCACTGCATCTCAAGTTTTTAAATGAAGAAAGTACTCTTTGTGATTGGTTTTCGGTGCTTTGTATTAAACTATACATACATGCATGATGCTGTTTTGTTTAAAGGTGTTATTTTATTATGCTTTGAAGAAACGTGCATAATATTTTGCTCGATGCGCCCTCTTGTGGCCTCAGGAGAGAAGCCAAAAGCTTTTTTTCCCCCCTAACTGAAATTATGCCTTTTAAATTCGAATATAATTTGAATATTGATAATATTTAAGTAAAAAAATCGAATTTAGTTTTTCAGCCATTTTGACAGCCCTATATAGTGTGTGAAGGTCTCTGAGTGCAGGACCACCTAAGACATAAGCTATTACTCTGGAGAGAAAAAAACAACAAAACTCTCTTTTCACTTTCTATTTCTGCCAGAGCTTTAAGTGAAGGGCAGGCCTCTTATAAGTCACCAATCCCCAATTCAGTTTGGGTTGAATTTCAAGTAATGTGAAAAATCAAGATGTACTGATGCTTTCCTTAACTTGCATTGATTGTTTGCTGGAACACGAGAATTTAGTTAAAAAACATGTTTTTTCCTATGGTTACATTAATGACATTTTTGCATAATTAGACAAAGTCTGGTCCTTATTGCAAATTATTTTACTTGATATGAAATACATGATGTCACCAGCTTCATGTTGGAATTTCTGTCTGTCCAAAAGTCATTATTTTACAGACAAAATTAAGTCATAAACTGTTCAAAAGTTTGCATCAATAAGACTTTTTAAAATAAATTAATCATTTTATTTAGCAAGCATGCATTCAATTGATCAAGAGTGACAGTCAAGGTCTTACATTGTTGCAAAAGATTTTTATTTCAGATAAATTTGGTTCTTTGAAACCATTTCATCAAATAATCCTGAAAAATATAAGTTTATTCAGAAATATTAAGCAGCACAACTGTTTTATATATTTTAATAATAAATGTTTTATGAACAGTAAATCAGCATATGAAGAGCTCAAATGCAAAAGTGCCGTTTGAAATTTTCTTCTAAAATTAGCATTTTTATCAGACTCCTTTGTGTGGGTTCAGTAATTTCACTTTAATTGCAATGAATAGGTTCTTTTCATTGCTGTTAAAGTGAAATAACTGAACATAAACATAGGAGCCTGAGAAAAATGATCATTTTAGAAGAACATTTTAAATGGTACTTAGAGGCTTTTGCATCTGAGCTCTTCATATTAGAATGATTTCTGAAGGCTCATGTAACACTGAAGACTGGAGTAATGACTGCTGAAAATTCAGCTTTGCCATCACAGAAATAAATGTTTTAAAATATACTCAAATAGTAAACAGGTATTTTAAACTGTAATAATATTTCACAATATCACCTTTTTTATTTATATTGATCAAATAAATGCATCCGTGGTGAGCATATGAGATTTTCAAAAGCTTAAATACAATCTGACAGACAACCAAGCTTTTGAACGGTAATGTAAGTGGGGTGGAATATGATTCAGGGCTGGTAACCTGATGGTTGCTGGTTTAAATCCCACAAGGAGTCATGAGATATCATCATTGAGACTTTGACTAAGAAACTTTACTCCAGGTTACTCCAGGAGGATTGTGCCTGTATTAAGTGTACTGTAAGTAAATTAATAATAAACTAAACGACTTTTTATTTGCTAAAGGACTACACTGTCTACTTACATTCTCTGTTATTTTTTTCATATTGTGATGTACAGTTAATCAGTGGGCCTAGTTGATTTGTCTGACCAAAATGATGACTGTTTTCCAGCAGCTCTGTGATGTTGTGCCTGAGCAGTGTTGCTCTGTTGATTGTCTTATGGAAACTGATATGCCTGGAATAAAACACAGGCGAATGCTCTTGCCTTTAAGAGATGCATTGTCTAATGACCTCTTTTCTTATCCTTAAATGGTTGCTTGTGAAATGTCGGTTGGTGTGCCATAAGGGTTGGCAAACTGTTGTGATTTAGAGTCATTTGACTCTGTCCAGGGTTTGGTGTAATTATATTTTTGGCTGGGGCACAAATGGATATCCTGGGTTAAGTATACTCGATGAATTAATCAAAATAACTTTAAAGGTTATGCAATACAAACTTTGCAGAATTGCTTTCTGGCCTTCATGGCTAATTTGTTGCGTAATGCAGCACTCCCCACTCCCCAGAACTTTAATGGTAGCATGACAACACAATCGTCACATAAATAAAGGCTGATGACATATGCTCAGAATGCTTTCTCAAACATCTAGTTCTAGGGCCATAGATGACTGGGGAAAACAATGCTAAATGCAATCAAATTAAAATGCAACAATTAAGCAAAATATGATTTAATAGGGAGGAGAAGTTTTGTTGTTGATATTACTGTATTTTGGCACAAATTCATCTCTGGCCCTCATCTTAAAAAAACACATGGTTAATCATGAATTGTGCCAAACACATTATGCAAAAAAGCATGACACTATTGAAATATTAGAGTCATTTAAATACTAAAATTGTCCGTTTTGATCTATTCTGTTAATGTGATGCAAATAGTTTTGTATAAAGATGTGTATAATAAATTCAAATAGTTGCTCTTTAATACAGTAATTTTGGTACTAAATTGGGTCAGTATCCAAACATTTGGGTACTGAAACAAAACCAGTTCAAAACTACTTCATTGTACCACGATTAGGGAAACCTTTGAAGGAAATATTACCAGTTTTCATGTTTATGTAACCAACTACATAACTAATTATATAATCATAATTAACAACTCAAGCATTAAGAATTTGAGCACAGACTGTACTCAAGGTCAAAGTTTTCCCTTTTCATTTAATTATTGAAATTACAAGTTTAAGAGGAAGAAGTAAACTCTGTTTATATTCCGCTAACAATGTGATCAGAGTGATTACATGGGTGTCCTCTTCCTGAATTTCCTTCTTTAAGTCCACCGTGTGGGTTTGTTTATACCCTCAGCACTTTCCAGCCTGTTTAACACAAAACCAACTAAATTATTCAACACCAACCTGATCATACATGATTTAGCAGGACACTCCTTTATTTACATCATCTGGATTAAGCAAAATGTTTCCTCCTTTTGAGCACGCTTGAAGAGACTTCAGTCAACTGTTTCTCAGGAAAGGAGCTCAAATGACCTTCCTCCATGAACCATGATCGATTGAGCTGAGATTTAGCAGCAGTGTCTGGATTTTGTTGTCTGCTGAAGGGCTCAGTCACCCAATTTTGACAAAGGCCGTGTTTATTTTTAGAAAAACTACTAATCTTTTATGTGGTTTCCTCATCTATAATTCATGTTCTAATCCACTGTATTTTGTGAATTTCAAGGGAATTTTCTCGGTGTATTTAGTTCTTCTGGTTTGCGCAATGTCATATTTCTCTGATTTTAGAGAGGGTCTGAAAAGTAATAATATAAAAAATTTTATTGCTCATAAATGTCTGATATTCTATGCTATTTTTAAATTCTACATTAATTAGATAAGCTTAAAATGCTAAAATAACAAAAAACGTTTGTTATTTGTTCAAGATTGCATTTATCAGTGTTCAATAAAACATAAAACAAGTCATGTTTTTGATATAATACCTTGAGTTGATACTCAAGTAAAGGTCTTTGCACACCGAGTCCGAAATTCTCGTCCAAAATTTTCGCACATTAAAAAATAACAATCACGTTTGCACACTGCCTCCAAAACTTTCGTCCGTCATAAACAAATTCGGATCGGGCTCGATTTTCTTCGTTTTCGTATCTGTAGCAAGCATTTTGATAGGAAAGGATAACGAATACGAAAAAAACCCAAAAAAAACACATGCAAAAACTTCAGACTATTTGTTCAAGATTGCATTTATCAGTGTTATTAAATAACTAATGTTTTTAAATATTGAGTTGAATTAAGGTCTTTGCACACCGAGTCCGAAATTCTCGTCCAAAATTTTCGCACATTAAAAAATAACAATCACGTTTGCACACTGCCTCCAAAACTTTCGTCCGTCATAAACAAATTCGGATCGGGCTCGATTTTCTTCGTTTTCGCATCTGTAGCAAGCATTTTGATAGGAAAGGATAACGAATACGAAAAAACCCCCAAAAAAACACATGCAAAAACTCCAGACTCCGTGTGCAAGGAACTTTACTCTTTACTGGCAGGTCTGGTGTTTCTGAAGTGGCTGACAAATTGCTTGTTTGGATTATGGAAAGAATGAACTACATATGTACATGTCTAAGGAAAAAGTGACAAACCTTTATGTCAAGTTAATGCAGGTTTGGGTCAGATGGGCTACTTTCATGTGTAATGTTTTATTGCAAAAGATTTAATAAGGCTACATAAAGTATAGGCAGAGACTGGAGGTTCAAGAGCTTGGAGCCATCTGGTTGTTAATTCTTTTCGAACTGTCAGATCTATGCTTCCCTTAGAATTCTCTGCTGTGTTTCGATCCCGAAGGGTGCAGCTGGTGGCACGTAGGTCTGAAAGAATGGCCTACCCTGGTTCTGGTTGGACGAGGGCCCAGCTTTAAGATGTATGGCCCCTGGTACCTGTCTTAGTGATGAAGAGCACCCCCACCATCTTCCTCCTCACTCTAGCTGTCCTGTGCAGAGCTGAGGTATTGATCAACATATACATTTTACAGCAAAAGACAGCAAGTCTCTGTGTGTGTGTGTGTGTGTGTGTGTGCTTACATAAAGCGTGTCCATAATACATGTCCCGCAATACCTATTACTTATGTTACTTTTATAGTGCTTTTTTGGCATTTTTGAACTTGAAGGTTTTAGTCTTTCATTGTAATGGACAAAAAATGTTGCAGAAGAGTGTTTTTGCAGTGATGCCTTAACCAGTTTTGGGTTCATCAAAAAAACTTTCAGTGAACAGTTCTTTAAAGAACCATTTTTTCTTAGTGTTAAGAACATTTTAATAATCTAAAGAACCTTTTATGCAATGAAAAGGTTCTTTGGATGTTGAAGGTTCTTTACGGAACCATCAATGTCAATAAAAAAAAACTTTATTTGTAAAAAGTGTGGCAAAAACCATGAATAACTGTCAGAATTTCTTGCATGTAGGGTGATGAATTTAGGACAATAAGACCAGAAACATGTATCAAAGCAGTAAATAAGGGCAATTTTGTCATATGTGTCTTTCAGAGTGTGAGTGGGAAGACGGTGAAGGACACAGTGCAGGAATGGAACAGGTATCGGAACGAGTGCATCATGAAGATAAGCTCACAACCCACCCCCTCGGGTATGCTTTAGCTCATCCCATCTGTGTGTGTGTGTGTATGTGTGTGTGTGTTTCTATATCAACATCGGAAAACAGCTAGTTGAGATTTACTATGTCTATAAAGAGACTTAAACACACAGAGAGGAATGTTTCACTAACCACTCTAAATGTTTGTCATGAATCTTTCTCGCAATATAAATCTTGCTTGCCTAAGGAGTGTCAATAAGGATAACGTTACACTTCTAACATGGAATTTGACAATTAGATATACAATTTCATATATAATGTAAGCTCTGACAGGAGTTATATAGAAGTATTGAACCTGTCTGGATCAGTGTCATATTCACATTAAGTCTATTTTCTCCATTAGGTTTGTTTTGCAAAAGCATGTTTGATATGTACGCTTGTTGGACAGATGGAGTTCCCAACACAACTGTGAAAGTGCCGTGCCCCTGGTATCTGCCTTGGTATGATCAAGGTATGGCTGCCAATAATAGTGCCTATTGGCATGGAAAAATAAAAATGTTTTACAAATTTCATGCAGTTCACCAATTTAATCACATCTTAAAGCTTAAAGGGATAAGTCTACCCAAAAATTGACATCACTCACTCTTGTGTCATTCCAAACTTAGATTTACTTGTGAAACGTAAAAGATGATATTTTGAAGAATATTGTAACTAAACAGTTTTGTTTTCCCTTGAATTTTCGCCGCTGGAGGGCGCGTATTCAAAATAAACAAAGAGACAAAGGCGTAGTTTGATGACGCAGTGACTGAGTGTGGAATTATGGGAGTTGTGGTCTTCATCCCCACAGCCGATGCAATGCGACGAGACTTGGGCAGAAATCATGTTCATGGATGAGCTAATGATTTATTAATGTAGTAGGGTGAGGCTGAAAGCCGTCGAAGCGAAACGAAACCGCTGACCGAGCGTGACACACGGCTCGAAAGCAGCGGCGCTTTTATTATGCCACAGTCGACCGCTTCCGCTCCTTCCGGTCGTGCGTATGTGGGGGAAAAAAAGCAGCGCTGTTTTATCATACTAGATACATTTGAAAGTTCTGTTATTATGCTACTCTGTGCGCTCGTCACCGGTCTATTAAAACACACAACATATTAAAGCATCTTTGGTGTTTCCATGTTTTCTACAAAACAAAATCGGAAAATCGAGGGAATTGGCAAGCGACCCAATGACACTATAGACACGACCCGAATTTTGACTCGTGTACAAAATTGCTTATTTCTCTGGATTTAAACATTCTTCGAAACATTTGGGATAATGTAAGTACACAAGTCAGCAAAATATATAACACTGTTCTAGTGGTTTTTGGATATTTTAATAAAAAAATCTTACATATTGTGCCTTTAAATCCAATTATGGGTTTTTCTGTATGAATCATGCAAAACCTGTATAATCCTAGGGTGTTGTGAGTGGGTATCAGGACATTTATATGTAGTTTCTAAGCTGTTCTTATTGCCATTTTATTTTCTGCCAGGTAAAAACCATACACCCTCATAATACAAAGATACAAACTGAGGTGGTACCCTAAGGTACAAAAGCTAAAAGGTACATCTTTGTACCTTATTTACCCCTAAATGGTACATATTAGAGGTACATACTGTCATTTTGTACCTAAAGTGTGCATAGTAGTATTTTGGTACATTAGTACAAGCACTAAATACAGTACTTTTAGTATTAGTATTTTGAAAGGGTACTGCTTCAGTGACAGTTTTGTACCTTTTTTCAGAGAGTGTTGCATTCTTTTAGAACATGCTAACCATAAGAATGAGCAATAATGGTGTTTTTGTTAGCACATTATGAATTATGCCGTTGGTTATAATTTATGTGACTGTGTTCAGTCGGGACTGAATTAATAAAAAGGTTCATAGTGGACTCTCAAATATTAGACATGTTTGAAAGCTGTTGTCTGTTACTGTCCTCTGTAGTGCGTAATGGGTTTGTGTCGCGGGAATGTGGTCCAGATGGCCAGTGGCTCACCGTCAACGACAGCCGCACATGGAGAGACCACTCACAATGCAATGCAGATGACAACCAGGAGAAACAGGTGAAGTGACCCCAAACAGAGCATTAAATGGTGTGTAAAATGAGAAAGAAACCTAAAAAGAGGTGTATATGGTTTATCAGTGGTTCTGAAGACCACTAATAGATTTTAGTAGATTGTATTTTTTTTCTATGTACTGTATGTAAGGTTTTCATTATAAGAAAACAGCTGTTCTGCTAAATATATTTTTGTGGAAAATCATAATTTTCAAGATTCTTTGATGAATAGAAAATTCAAAAGAACAGCATTTGTTCGAAATAGAAATCTTTGGAGCATAATAAATGTCTGCTGTCACTTTTGATCAATTTAATGCATATTGCTGAATAAAAGCATTAATTTCCTTTTAGCATTTTGAAAAAGGATATGACAAATAAAGTTTTGGTAGACCTCCTTTAGTGGTACTGTAATTTTTTTGACAGTTAGAGAGCTTAGTTTAGAGAAATATGACTAATCAGTTGATAAACATATCTAAAAATATTGTGAAATAAATAGGCATAATTAGTCACGCTAATTATGTAATTATTCATGCTATGTTAAAACAGTGAAATTAGTTGTTTGGCTTTGTTGAATTCAAGTTGCAATTCAGTAAATTCCACTTCCTGTTGTTCAAGTTCAAATTAAAATTCCATTTTAACCTCCTGCCCTACCAGATTATTATATAAAGTCAATTATCATTTCTTAAAATCCGAATTCTTCAGTGCCCTGTCAGGCGCAAGTTCATGCCATTGTTCAAAACGACTACAAAAAATGTCCACTGAAAGAAGCCAAGAAATGAATGTAACAATTTAGATTGTGATGCATAGAGGATTTATGTAAAATATGAAGCAAGCTGCATGAATTTTATGCAGTTCTGTAATTTCACGAACCAAAGCACTTGGAAAGCAGCCACACTAGTGTCATTTGCAGAGCTCTGCACTCATTTCTTATTGGCACAGCAGACTTTATCTCCTGCTCGCAGAGTTATTTTCCAGAGTTATAGGCTATTACTCACTAGTGTGATCCATGAATATAAAGCTATCATTACTCTTCGCCTGAGGCTTTCAATGGCTGTCAGTATGACAGAGTTAGAAAAATGTCTGAAAGTCTCTAAGAATGAATTACTCGGGGCTCTGAAGCTTTGCCTTCATGTCCCACGCAAGACGTCTGAGAAGGTTCTTCTTGCAGAGCAGTCACATGAATTAAAATGACTTATGTCTGTATAGTGCTATTCTTTTGCTCACTGTCTTCACAGGAGAATCAGATGATGATCTTGGCCTATTTCAGGGTGATGTACACAGTTGGCTACTCTCTATCCCTGGCCAGCCTGTCTTTAGCCCTTGTTATACTTCTCCTATTCAGGTGGGTGACAGCTTTTCTTCAGAAAGACAAGTAGAAAATGGCACGCAGAAGAGAAAATGAAACAACCCTCACAGTAGATCTAAAGGAGTTGGCCAAAAATCATATTATATCATAATATTCCAAGCCTAATTCGTTCACTGAACCTTAAGGTTTGATGATCACACAAGTCCATATCATAATTAAGATTTCATCTCAATTAATTGTGCAGCCCTACATATGCAGCATGCAGTAATGAATGTGTGATTTCCCTGAGGATGTATAGTCATTTTGTGCTTTAACACTTTAACATGAGGTCATTAGCTTAGCAGCAGAATTGCAGTTTCAGATCTCCATGAATAAAAGGAATTTCATGAGTTTCAATGTGGTCTTTGTAATATTGCAGGAAGCTCCGCTGCACACGTAATTACATCCACACCAATCTGTTTGCCTCTTTCATCCTGCGAGCTGTGTCCATCCTCACGAGAGACGCACTTCTCATGAAAGACGCTCCTGAGTTCAGGGACAACAAAGATGTTTCGATCGTTCTGAGTGACCAGGTAAGCAGAAATACAGTGACTCTACACATACTCGCTTGAGTGTGTTCTTATGCATTGCAAAACTTTACTAAAAAAAACGGTGCTGTTCTGAAATGGGGAGACAGTTCCTCAGGGTTTTTTTTAGACAAGTGTAAATTCATGTTCCAGTTACACTTAATGTTGACAAATTTTGATATTTAAATAAATGAAACATTACTTCTATTTTGTATTTTTGCATTAAAGTATGTTCTTTTCATTAAAACCAAGTATAAATCTCCTCAAGTTTATTGTTTTGTAAGCATTATTTATTCCAAAAGAAAAACTATAAGAATGCAATAACAAATTTCAGATTTCATGTATATTTTATTTGTGAACTGATCTTCAGCTGTTCTCTTTAATAGTCAACTTATTCTCTTATCATCAGTCATCAAAATTTGGTAAACACTGGTCACAGATCAGCTTATAAGTCATGTTTTCAAGTCCTTTCAACTTTGATTTTGACGTGACAAAGGAAGTTATCTAAGTGTGACAGTTGTACATGCACACTTTTTTATTGGTTTTCCCATTAACAGAATTATTTATTAATTCAGATTTGTGGATGCAGAATGTGCATAAAAATTAGGCGAAATTTATCGCATTAACAGCGTGATCAATTAAAGCATATTGGAGGCATTGCCTTCTCTTATGGGACTTTTCCCTATTCGTTCCCAATTACCCTCCACGAAACCCACCGCACACTTTAGGGGATGTGTTAAAACTCAGTGGGCTCAGGGGAGGCAAGAGAGACACTGCCTCCTGTCTTACCGTTTTATGCTGGTGTTGCTGTTGGACAGTGTCGTTTTAAAAAACAAGTGATTTATACACTTTTTAATGTTATATATTATAATATCTGTGTTGTTTTATCTTTGCACTGTGGATTATTTTACAATTTTGCTGCCTCGGAGAAAACGCCCCTGCTAAAAAACTATTAAAATACATGGTTTGGTACAGTAAACCCAGAGCTGGGTGGATTACTTACAAATTGTAGTCCGTTACTGATTACAGATTACATGATGAAAACTGTAGTTAGTAATGTAATCTAGGTTACTCATTTTAGGTAATATTTTCTGACTTCTTTTTAGATTACTTTTTAACTAACTTGTTTTAAACTTACCATTAAACATACCATATTGATATACAGTAAAAAAGCAAAGAGAAAGAAAATGTTTTCATACCAACATCATAAAATGCATTAGACATTACATTATACCAGGGTTTCCCTAAACTGGTCTTAATGTAAGCACTGCAGGGGGTTTGTGAGTTGATAAAAAGCTAATAATCAATTCAATCATAAAAATGTAAAATAAATTATTTAAACCCTTGAACACTAAAAATATAAATATTTGTTTACACTGACTGTCAGTGTGACCACTAAGCAACATCAAACTGTAAACATGCAAATGTGAAATATCTTCAGAGATATTTCATGTAAATATTACATGTCAACGTGGTTTGGCTAACAAAAATATTTGTTTCATACATGGTCTAATTGCTTGAGAGGTGCTTTCTTAATAAATTAAGAATGATTTGCTGCCATTGTGAATAATATGTAATCATGTAATCCATTTAAAGTGACTGTAATCTGATTATGAGCAATATAAAATGTAATATACTCTAATTACAAGTACTTGATTTTTGGAATCTGATTACACAATCCAGATTACATTTAATCAGTTACTACCCAGCTCTGAGTAAACCTCCATTAAACTCCCACAGGTGATGTCAGGCTGCCGTGTGGCTCAGGTTTTGATGCAGTACTGTGTTGGGGCAAACTATTATTGGCTACTGGTAGAAGGTCTATATCTTCACAACCTGCTGGTGGTGATGGTCTTCTCAGAGAACAGCTACTTCTGTGTATACCTCTTCATAGGCTGGGGTGTGTAATATGCATACTCCTTTTTTTTTGTTTTTTTTGGAACAATTATCATGAAAATGAGAGCGTAAAACTTAATCAATTAAAATATGATAATATTCTAATTTAAAATATTAGCATGTGAAATATTTAATTAAATACAGATATTTTCATCTTGCTGTGCTGTTTTGTATTTCATCTATTTTTTTTCCTAACAGGAACACCTGTGCTCTTTGTGGTGCCTTGGATAGTTGTTCGTTACCTTTATGAGAACACCAGGTAAGATGTGCCAAAAGTCTTGATGCAACAGCTTTCTTTCATTTGGTTAAAGATTAAGAGCAGCTTTGCTTAAGCATTACAAATGTGCCTGCATATTTCTCAAGGTGCTGGGAGATCAACGAAAATATGGCATATTGGTGGATCATCCGAACGCCAATCCTTTTGGCGATTTTAGTGAGTCTTTACCTCAATTTGTCTTAAATTTGAATTTATTCTCTGACTGTATTGATAGTCACTCACATATGCTTACAGATAACTCAGAACGTGGAATTCAACCAATGGAGCATCAATGTGGATCTGCCCCGACTTTGTTCCAGTGGTTATTTTTGAGTGAGAGATCGGAGAATTCCAAGTTCCGAGTTGTCTGGAACGCAGCGTATGAATAACCAGTTAAATATACTCTCGTTCATGTATTATACATGGATGACTCATTAGTCTGGAGCATTCTTGAGGATTGTGTTGAGGAACTGTTTTAGTGCACTCTGAAATGATTGTGGCCACCGATCCGCCACACTGGAATAATTTATGCATTTTCCTTCATTACACAGGATGAGAAGTCTTGTGTATCTTTACACTGAACTTTCTATGTGTAACTATTTATATTTAAAAAGAATTATGACCATGTTTTGCAGGTGAACTTTTTTATATTTATAAGGATTATTCAGATCCTCGTCTCCAAATTAAAAGCACATCAGATGAGATATACAGATTATAAATTTAGGTAAGAATATGACTGTTTTCGACAAATGAATTTATATTATTTTCATCAGTATCTGTCTGTTTCTTTTTCAGATTTACTTAATCTATTGGTGTTTGCAAAATGTCTGTGTATGAATTCATCCATGTTACATAAAATGGAAATGTGTGACAAAGTGCCCTATAGCAAGCTTTTGATGTTTCAACCTTTTTTAAAGGAAATCTTTCATTCTCTTCTTCAAATGTCAGCCTTGAGGGTAGCATGCATTTTAAGGAGCTTTTTTTTCTCACCAGAGACTATATTTCTAGCCTTCAAGCTTATATCCTGTTTATGCGTAATGGAATAAAATGTGGATTGAAATCTGACAATACATTGGTAACAATGATAGAGGCCAGTTAGATTCTTGATTTAACCACAGTGCCTCACTGTTGTCACTTAATCTGCCTGTGAAATCTCCCTTAAAACTTTTAAAAACCCTAAAAGATTTAGATTTTTTTTTTTTAGGTTTTTTTATTTGAAAGAATTAATATAAAAAACACATTCTTTCTAAAAAAAAAAAAAAAAAAAGAAATAAACCCTTCACCTGATATTAAATTTGGTTTTAAAGAAAAGTTGATGACATTTTGAGGTGAAATGGGCTGGATTGTGTTTTGAATAATCTGAGTCTTTCATATTCTTGGTCCCTCAGGTTAGCCAAGTCCACGCTGACCCTCATCCCCCTGTTAGGGATTCATGAGGTGGTGTTTGCTGTGATGGCAGAGGAACAGACTGAGGGCCTGCTTCGCAATGTCAACCTGTTCTTTGAACTCTTCTTCAATTCTTTTCAGGTACAACTAAGGGAATCAAGAGAGACAGACCGTGTCACAACATGGCCTAGTTCATACAGTGTGCTTACTTTTTTGTTTACCATACGCTATTAGAATGTAGTGAATGTCCTTACAATTAATGCATTTTGACACAACAGTTCCTGTTGCCCCACAGGGTTTTCTGGTGGCCATATTATACTGCTTTGTCAATAAAGAGGTAAGAGGAATCTATTGTAATTATTCATCTATTATTTTTAAGTATACATAATTTTAAACAAATTTTAATTATGTTTAAATTATATATATATATGTATACAGGGGCGTCATGCACTCATGATTTTTGAGGGGGCACGTGGGGGCGGGGTCATGCTTGTCATGTGACACAGTAGCCACGATAGCACTGTATAACTGATATAGGCTTATGTTTTATTTATTTTTTTTCCTTTTTATTCAAAACATTTCCAAACGTGTTAACTATACCAGGAAATATCTCGATTCTCAAATATTTGTTAGTAAATGCATTTTGCACCTTTATAGATTGTTATTTGATCAATAAATGCTGATGGGGCTGATGGGGACTAATAGTGTAATCTATTAACTACACGTATGGGTGTCATGCCATAAAATATTTTTAATACGACTGACTTTGTATTTAATGTGAATTTAATAACAATATTGTAAGTTACTAATTATAATACTTTCATTTTACAGAGAGCAAAGAACATTTTCATTCAGTCTAGCCAGAGTTCAGACATTCTCAAAAACTCCCATTAAAATCACTGAAGCTGTTTACACTGTGAAATGAATATCTTACTTGCATTCGTACGCACATCTGCACTTTGTTGCACATCCCCTTGATTCTTAATATTGTGTTGTTACCTGAGTCAGCGAGCAAGTGAACAAAACACCGCGTTTCAGCGATGACTCATCTGAATGCCTCTGATTGGCCATTGCATTCATAAGCTCAACAGAATCGTATGTGATTGGTTATAATGCAGCGCTGTACAAACGCGTCTGTCTCTGGCTCAGCGCCAGCCAGACATGAATTTAGCAGCTGATGCTGTGGCGCACTGAACGATCTAATCACACCGGTGTGATTGTATCAAATATAAAAAATATTATTCTGCTATTTTTTGTCTTTTGGAAGCTGCATTTTAAAATTCACTTGGCTCAGAAATCTGAGGGGGCACGTGCACCCTCACTTTGAATGGGCATGACGCCTCTATATATATATATATATATATGTGTTGAAGTCAAAAGTATACATACACCTTCTGTAAATCCTTCAGGTCCCACAAATTCTTTTGTTTTCCAGCATTTTTGTGTGTTTGAACCCTTTCCAACAATGACTGTATGATTTTAAGAGACAATCTTTTCACACTGAAGACAACTGAGTTACAGCTATTACAGAAGGTTCAAACGCTCACTGATGCTCCAGAAGAAAAACGATGCATTAAGAGTCTTTAATATCTATAATATTAATATCAGGTTAAATTTAACTTATTTTGTCTTCTGGGAAACATGTAAGTATCTTCTGTAGCTTCTGAAGGGCACCGGCTCTTAATGCATGGTTTTTCCTTCTGGAGCATCAGTGAGCGTTTGAACCTTCTGTAATAGTTGCATATGAGTCCCTCAGTTGTCCTCAGTGTGAAAAGATGGATCTCAAAATCATACAGTCATTGTTGGAAAGGGTTCAAATACATAAAAATGCTGGAAAACCAAAGAATTTTTGGGACCTGAAGGATTTTTCTGAAGAACAGCAGGCAGTTTAACTGTTCAGAACAAACAAGGGACTCATGAACAACTATCACTAAACAAAAAAACACCGCTGTGGATCATTCAGGTAACAACACAATATTAAGAATCAAGGGGATGTAAAATTTTGAAACGGGGTCATTTTTATAAATTCAACTATTATTTTCTGTTGTGGACTATATGTAAACATATTTTATGTGAAATATCTTATTCAGGTGAGTACTATATAAACAATAACATGCATTTTGTTATAATATGCTGAATTATTATCAATGATGGAAAGAGTTGTGGTGCATAATATTTTTTGGAACCTGAAATTTTTTTTGTTTTTTTATTTTTTTTAAATATGTTAATACTTTTATTCAGCAAGGATGTGTTGAATTGATAAAAAGTGATAGCGAAGACTTCTGTTGTTAGAAAATATTTCTAATTTTATATTTCTATTTCTTTTTGTAATAAATGCTGTATGCTTTTTATTCATCAAAAAATCCTGAAAAAGTATCATAGGTTCCAAAAAAGATTAAGCTACAACTGTTTTTAATGATAAATAATTTCTGAAGGATCATGTGACACTGAAGACTGGAGAATGTAGTGATGACTGATGAAAATAGAAATAAATAATATTTTAAAGTATATTAATTATAGAAACCCCTTATTTTAAATTGCAATAATCTGTCTATATAGTTTGTATTACGTTTTAGTTTAGTTGTAGTTTATTTAGCTTTAGTTATTTTAGTACTTCAACAAACTAAAGGAATAATGTTTTAATATTTTATTTTTTATTTATTTATATTGAATATTTTATTTATTTAGTATTGTTTTTTTATGATTTTAGTTTAGAATAACCCTGATATATCCTGTCTTTGATTCCAGGTACAGTCAGAAATCAAAAAGAAATGGCAGCGATGGAAATTGGGCATAAGCATTTTGGAGGACCAACGTAATACAGGTAGCAACACACAGCAGGGAGGTGCAGGTCCTCGGTGTCACCACGACCCAGCCTGCTCTCCAGACTGCCCTCTGGACAGTGGCAGCCAACTGTCCTCGGACCCAACGCCCACAAACACCCAACTGGCTGTTCAGCATCACTACCATCCCGGAGCAAAGAAAGGCAAGGCGTACTGCTACATCTCTGCCCGAAAGCAGGTTCTGAACGGGCTGGATGTGCCAGCATTACCCCACTGCGCCGGAGAGGGAGCAGTGACGTTTTCTGAGAACTACTGTTGAACCATGTGGACTGGACAAACAAAGCCAGATATCATGGAGTGTCTCATTGTTTTTAACTATCAAAAGGATATTACTACATCACGTTTCTCACATTACGCCTGACAACCCTCTTTATTTGTGTTTTTCTGGTTTACCACTATACCTCATTTTGGACTCTAGATTCATTCTGTTATGTGCCAACATTGTGGATCAACTCAAAGACTGCCTACTTTACCACAAAGTCATTTATATTTTTGATTGCATGAGGATTATCTGTTCAAAGTCCACAGGTAAGACACACAAACATCACCTAGCCTGGAAAATCACCAAATAGCCATCAGTATGTTAACCCCAAAACATTTTTGGACCCTTAAGCCACATATCCAATACCATTTAAGAATTTGAGGTCAGTAAGATTTGTAAGAAATTACTACTTTCATTCAGCAAGAATACATTAAATTGATCAAAAGTGACTTTTACGAAGTTACAAAAGATTGCTGTTTCAAATAAATACTTATCTTTTGAACTTCCTATTCATCATAGCATGCTGAAAAAGCACAGTTTCTAATATTAAGCAGAACTGCAGTTTTCAACATAGATAATGATAAGAAATGGATATTAGAATGATTTCTGAAGGACAATGTGACACTGAAGACTGGGGTAATTATGCTGAAAATTCAGCTTTACCATCACAGGAATAAATTACTTTTTAAAATATATTCAAATATGAAACGGGTATTTTAATTGTGATAATATTTTACAAATTTAATGCTTTTACTCTATTTATGAATAAAAAATTCAGCTTCTGTGAGCATTTTAGAACTTTGAAAAAATGTTGAATGGTAGTATATCATAACTGCAGATGCCACTTGGTTTTACATTTTGTTATTTAATTCAAAGTGTTTCATTTTTTGTGCAGTTTAAGAGCCCAAATACTTTTTGGGGAGATTGTATGTACATACAGTATAGGCACCAATAATTAACTTTTTTTTTGTCCATGAACAGCAAATCAGTACTAGACTTCAGTTCCCCTGACATTGTCACATCCTCGCCCTGATTTGATATTGTGCCTCTGGAGGTGTTAAATATCTAATATGAAGGTTTTATACGGCTCTTATGTAACCCGCTCAACCAGGATGGCGTGCTCTAGGCGTTCTCTTAAACAGCAGGAAATCTAATTCCTTTTTTATGCTTCTGCATTCCACTCGATGGCCTAATCTCCTTTCATTTAGTGCCATGACAGAACCCAACTGTGAACTGTATGTCTACAATAGAGTTTAAAGCGGATTACTAGGTATTTTAGTTAATAGGCAACAGTAACAACAATATTAAACATAGAAACTGTTTGTTTCCAAAACTTTATGACGGTTTAAATCAGAGTATGCCCTCATTTTTGAACCACTCACTAAGGACTGAGATCAATTCTTATACTGTACGCCTTCTTTATTTGTTACTTCGCCTGGACATTCTTTTTCTGTCAACATGGATAGAAGAGTGCAGTAATAATAGTGATATCTATATTGTACCTGAGCTTTCACTGTGATTTAGACAATAGATTATGTTGTATCTAAATTCAATTGTATCCATTAAGTGGAGGTGGTTTCACAAAGAGTTGAGGTTATTCCACGGCTCCGTTGACAACTAAAGCCACCTAGTGGATGCAGTGAGAACTGCACAGATGTGTTGTAGAGTTGTGTTCGTCTCCTGAAGAAATCTTTTATCACATTTGAATGGCATTAACCGGGTGCTAAGAGTCTGTGGTCATGCATGAATTTGTCAAAAATATTGGTAGGATGTCTTTGTTGTAATGTGGTAAGGTTTGTCTAGGTCTCATGAAGCCACTGTTGTTAAACATACAGTACGTAGTTATTTATCACACGTCTTTCACTCATGTTTTGCCCAGTAATCATCTACATATTACAGAATAAGGTACCGTTCACAGAGAACAGAGTTTAAAACGTGAGATGCAGGGCAGTGAAATGGGAAAAATCTGGGCTTTTTTTCTCATTCTCATCTTGTTTTTAAATGCAAATATGAATTCTGTGTGAATGGCACTTAAGTGTGAAAAAATAAAAGCACTGTGCCGACTTAAATGTTAAACAGTTGTTAGAAGTGCCAATATCGTTTGACTTTTAAAATAGTCATTTATGTCCTTCAAAACATTCCACAAATGTCATGTTAGGACACCTAATATTGTGTTTCAGATCCACGCACACTGCAAAAAGTGGGTTAACAGGCTAGACTCCTTGAGGACAGGAAAGTGTATGCTAAAATGTTGTATTTGCCACAAAAAAACACACACACACTTGTGCAATAATATCATTTTGGACATATTTATTTCCATTAAAGCATCAAACTGAAATGAGAATACGATGAATGTTTTCTTTGTTCATTTTGGGCATGTTCCTCTATTTCCTAGGAATGGCATAGCAGTCGTATGTGCGGGGCATGCGGCCAAAACTGCACTTTGTTGGTGTTGTGTCGAGTTCCTCTAGTGGCACTGTGGCTTTGAAGGTGAAGTGCTGAAGGAGGGAAATGAAGAAGTTAAAGAGCTCTATACGAGCCAGAGCCTCACCAAGACACGCACGCTTGCCTGTCAAGAGAGCAGACAGAAATTATTCTCCATGTATCAGCCATTTTATTGTCTGTGATTTGCCCTTTAAAGGATTAACTGATTTAACATGGTTATTTTTGTCCTAGTATTAAAACAGTGAGAAACATAATTATTCAGTTTTCTATGGAATCCCGTTTCTTCCACCGAAAATCACAAAATTAAAAAAAAAATTTGGGGACAAAAAGTCACAATTACTTTGCTTTTTGGAAACAAAAAAACAGAATTGTGAGATGTAAACTTGGAATTGCAAGAAAAAGTCAGAATTCTGTGTTTATATTCTGCAATTCTGAAGAAAAAGTTGCAATTACCTTTTTTAATTCCATGGCTAAAACGGGCTTCTAGGGTGGGCGATATGGCCAAAATGTTATATCACGATATGAGTAATTTTATTTCATGGTAGTGATATATATCACAATATAGTTATTTTTGCTTTAAATAAGGTCTTTATGATATCACATTTTTTGATACCATAGAAATTTCATAATTCTTGTCACCAGTGTCAAAATCACAAAAAAACTAATAATAGCCTAAATTTTTTAAAAAAGTATAAAATAAAAACCTCAAGCTCACTGAAGACATATAAACAGTCCGCAATTAAATAAGAGTAAGAAACTAATTACAAGCAATAGGACAAAAAAACTACAGTAAAAAATAAACAAGAAATGCCACATATTGTAAAAAGTAATTGAATGTATAAAAAAACTGCATATTCTTCACTGTGTAAAGTAAATATATATTTCTTATTATTAAAGTTAAAAAAGTGATTTAGTCCAAAGCAGTGAGATTTTCTCTCTTTTGTTGTTTGATTAACATGAATGACAGACAGGAGGAATATTAGACTGCTGTCACTTTAAAAGCTGCCTGGATCCAATATACTGTTACACATGTGTTTTCTTTCTCAGCTGTTTGCTTTCACTTAAGACCTAAATTACTGTGTTTATAAAGATACTTGCAAATGACGGCATTTTGACACGTTCAAAATGTGTGTATATTTAACTGTTCAAAGCCTATGAAGTGGCAAAAATAACTGTTCAATACTCCCTCACTCACATGCACGCACCTCTCTGACAGCACACGCTTATAGTGAAATTAGTTCTCTTACTATTAAATTCACTTGTTTTTAAACCGCAATGCTTAAAAAATTTTCGTTATCAAATAGCACAGCAAAGTCACATGGGCATGTAACGGCGATAGAGATGATAGTCGAAAAACTCTACTGGTTGACAAATTTCTACCGGTATATCGCCCACCCCTAAGGGTTAGTTTTCATATAAAGCACAACATTTTTATGATCTAATATGCACAATGAAGTTCTAAACGCACCCATGCCAAATACAACAAATGCATCGTTTTTCTGAAATCGGCCATCTGCATCCAAGAAGTTCTCTGGATCAAAGCAATTTGGGTTCTTCCACATTTTCGGGTCTATAAGCACAGAGGATAGCAGTGGGAAAACCATGACCCCCTAGAAAAAAAAGTTTATATAACAAATAGACAAACATAAATAATAATACATAATTAATAAAGATCATGTAAATACATAAGAAGAATACTTTAGGAATGACATAACCATTGTATTCAGTGTTACACATCATCTTGTGCGGGACAGCGATGGGGGCGAGATCCATATTGCGCTGAATCTCGTGGATTACCGCATCTGTATACGGCAGGTTTTGTCTGTCCTCTACTGAGGACCAACGGTCTCGTCCTACCACCTCATCAATTTCCTTCTGAACACGCTCTGTACAGAACAAGTGAAAGTAAAAATAGGCTTGGAAAGAGAAGACATTTGTTTGATCTCACCTTGAACGTCTGGGTGCTTCATCATCAGAAGCAAAGCGTGTCTGACGGTGGATGAAGTGGTTTCTGTGCCGGCACTGAACAAGTTCCATACCAGAGAAATCAAATTGTCAAAATGATATTCTGTGTCAGGATTGTATTTCTCCTGTGATTAATAATTAATACTAAAATCACAGAATCTCAAAAGCAGAATATGAGCAAATATTTAAATGGGCCTGTTTGTTGTCTGGAAAAAGGATAAATACAGGTGCATCTCAATAAATTAGAATGTCGTGGAAAAGTTAATCATCACAATTAAAAGAACCAAAGACTTAAACTACTTCAGTCTGTGTGCACTGAATTTATCACAATTTGAGTTGAATTACTGAAATAAATTAACTTTTCCACGACATTCTAATTTATTGAGATGCACCTGTATGTTTCCATTTATTTTTACCTCTTGAATTTTTAGCACAAAGGCATCAAGTCCTGTGGGCACGAGGGGTCCACATTATTTATCCGTGCCTTGGCCTGAAGTTTACAGTACTCTCTGGCCTTGTCTACGTCTCTAAACAGCAGGTGATGTTTACCAGGAAAGAGGCTGACTAGCTTAGGAAATACATTATAGATCTATAAAGAAAGAAAATAAAGCTATTTATGCATGAAATATTCAGATGACTTACAAAACCAAAATATTATAACAAATTTAATTCAGATTTGGCTAAACAAATTCACTCATATTTGTTTTACTACACTCTAAAAAGTTCCATTCCACAAAAGGTTCTTTATAGTGAAAAAAGGGTTTTCTAAGAACTGTTCATGGGAAGGTTATTTTGGGGAAAAACACTCTTAACCTTTATTTTTAAGAGTGTGTACAAAATATACATGAAAATTAAAACTTCTTGGAGTACAATACCTGTCCAATAGGGCTACTGAGGACAGTGAAGACAGAATTTACTGTCTGAAGGAGAAACTTAAACTTGATCCTCAAATTCAAACCTTTGCCCAAAGACAATGCTGCAGATCACATTGGCCACGGTATTAGACAGCATGTCTGCAGGGCTGAAAGCAGAGCCTTTGAAGAGAAAATAACATAAGATCAAGGTACTAAGGTCAAGAGTTTTCAGTTTATGTCAACTGATAAGTCGAATATAAAAGAGGACATGCAAAGAATATTAAATGATTTTACCTTTACATTTTTAAACATTTCCACAAGTTTCTCAGCCTCCTCCCTGACCCGTTCCTCGATGCTCCTGCGGCCCATTCCAAAGTTCTTCAGCGTCATAAGAGTGAACCTGCGCATCTCCTTCCAACGGTGTCCACTGGTGGACAGAACCCCTGAGACAATGTTAACAACATTTCTAGTGTTATGTTAAACAAAAATGTTTTTTCCAACTCCCTGCTCTCTCCAACTCCCAAAAATACTAATTAAAGTGTAAAGATTAACAATGGTCTAGAGAACCTACCATATCCAAGTGTGATCTTCATCAACAGGGGATAGGTGGCCCTGCCGCTGAATTCTTCACCAAGACCAATCATAGTATCCTTTAGGGCTTGATATCCAGAAATGATCACCACAGGACTGTTTGCCAACCAGATAGTGAATACAGAGCCATACTTCTTACTCAGCTAAGGGAAGAACAGCAAGAACCGATGAATAACCATGAATAATCTTTATGCAAATGTATACTTATTTATAAGTGGTACAGATATAGTATGAGTTATAATGTGCTGTAGTCAGCAAGTCAGAGGGCAAAAAAAGCAAAAGCACAATTCATCTTTGAACGACAGCAGTAAAGGGAGCCTTTGTATAATATTCAGCCCTATACATTGCATCTTTAATACTGTCTGGCGAGAAAGATTGAGAATCTCACCTACATTTTAAAATTTTCTGGGTAATTAATTAATTTATTTATTTATTTATATAATGATTTTTTTCCAACCTAATGAGTTAAAATGCATATCCCAACAACCATCCAAGCAGAAACACCTGCTAATTATATAACAGAGTTATTGTATATTAAATACTGACCTTTAGGTAATACTTGTATGGTTCCTTGACATCAATTTGAAGTATATTTCCCAGCAGTGGATATGGAGTTGGTCCTGGAGGCAGCTGCCCAATGCTGCTCTGCTTTCTTTGACTCTTCCACAGCAATAACAGCACCAAGCCAGCTGTGACAACGTATAATACATTTGTCAGTGTCAATGTTATCTTTTAACAACTGTGAGGGGAAAAAAGTTTAAGCCTCAAGTAGCAAGTTCTAGAATGAGCATCAAGTTCGGTTGAGGAGATGCGGAGAGGAGAGTGGTCCAGCCGTGAGTCACAGCCGTGACGCAGGCAGAGAGAAGAACAAGGCGCAGCATCCTCTCCATCCTCCATAGCACAACAACGACTGACAAAAGAGTGGAAGAGAAATCGCGATTTTGAGGCTTGTTATCAGGTAAGAAGGCTATAATTTCGCTGTATCAAGTATCTGAAATCTTCGCAAAATATAGCTGGCCATCGTGTTTTTCCGCGTGAGAAAAACAGCCTGCTTTGTTTTTCATGTGCTGCGTGACGGAGCGTCCATGTTTTCTTGTTGACACAAGGCAAGACTGACATGCCTAATAAGGCAATACGAGAACACACTGCGTCTGTTTTTATATATTTAGACGCGAGATACAGATTTGAGATAATTTTGATTTATTTATCGACGATTTAATCAATAATATTAAGGGATTGAAGACTGTGTCGATTTCATTTGTGCACGATCCATTTCTGAATTACGCCCCTTTTTGGTAGAAAGCACAGGAGTAAAATACAAATTAAATATTCAGCAGTCAAGCAGTTTAGATATCTTTAAATTATATTAATCTTTTATTATGCTGTTATTTATTCAATTTTTTCTATAAAATTAACGATTCAACTGTACACAGATATTAGCATAATTTGCAGTTTATGTATACTTGACTGTTATGAAATATTATTATGTGGTTGCATTTTATTGTCTTCTTGGTAGACCTATTTTCCATTTTTGCAGTAGAACAAACTTTAACTCTTAACCTTGCAGCCATTATGGAAATTCACCTTTCCAAGCATTTTCAAAAAGTTTTGAAATCTGATTGAAGTGTCAGTTATCATTACAAGAGGTAAAATCTGTTACCATGTGGTCTATTTGTTAAATTGACATCTTTATAGTGAATAAACACCATCCTGTCTCCCACAGTCTGATGCAATAGAAGGACATTGAAAGCACTACCACAAACAGCTAATGTGTGAGCTTATTCCAGAAGCAATTAAAAACCTTTGAAGGAATACATAATATATTATTTAAAAGAGCAAGTGATATTGAAGCTCATATTCACTTTGATCTTTGTTTTGATGAAATAGTATTCAGAATAGATCAGAATGTCTGGGCATTTCGTGAAATAGGCAATAAGGAATCACAATAAAAGCTCAATAAGATCTGATAAATTAATCATAGAAAATATGTTTTTACAGAACAAAATCTAAACTCAGTGGAGGAGTAAAATCTATCATATAAGAACATGATTAATGGGCTTTTGAAGGTACCCCATTAATAAGTATTTAGATTTTATTATACGTCAGTGGTAGTTAAGTTGCGGTCTGCACACGCAAACAAAGCCAAAACCTAGATATTTTAGGCAATATAGAAATCCTGGCCAGGACGCGTCCTGGGAAAATGGCACGTATGGTCACCCTAAAATAACATGAACTTGAAATGCAGTGTATTTTCAATATTCTCTTTGGTCACATAGATTGCAGGCATACTGATGTTAAAAACCATAAAATATATCAGTTGCATGAAAAATACTACATGTCATGGTCTGCTTTCCAAATATTTGGGGTAACTTCCAAAAGATAAAACAATGTACTGTGTGACATAGTGTTGGGCTAAGTCTAGCATTCTCTGGTTAATTCCCTGAATGTTATTTTGATGGCTGATTGAGCAGAATACAGTTACGGGAATCTAAGACATCAAAGTAAATTGCAATGACTTATATTCAGCATGGATCTCCAGTAAGATGGCGCAGTGGCTTGTGAGGTCCGGTCTCTCCTCTGTTCCAACAGACAGTGCTGGAAGCAGTGAGTC
This sequence comes from Sinocyclocheilus rhinocerous, assembly GCF_001515625.1. Taxonomy (NCBI): domain Eukaryota; kingdom Metazoa; phylum Chordata; class Actinopteri; order Cypriniformes; family Cyprinidae; genus Sinocyclocheilus; species Sinocyclocheilus rhinocerous. The sequence continues at coordinate 649,878 of NW_015652263.1, read as the reverse complement.
ACTCATCCTCTCTGCCAGACTCCGTACTAAACTTAGAGCCTCGCTGGGAGGAATAACTGTGGCGTAGAGGTTCATGATCATACGTCTCATATCATGTATACTCACTTGTGTTTTTGAGGAGTGATCAAACAAAAAGAATATTGAGAGTGTCAATGAAGGCTCGGTTCCTTTAGGGTGTGTTTACAGGTGGCTGCTTTGGTTTGATTAAAATGAACTCCGGTGCAATTGCTCTGTTAGTGCAGTTCATTTGAATAAGGATGAACGCTGCCATCCAAACCTTGGTGAGCACCTAACTCGAACCTGCTTTCAAATCTCTGGTGCAGTTTGACTGATATATGAGTGCAACATAGACCAAAGACATCTAGCGAACCTGATGTCACAAGATGTGACCTGGTTGTATGTTGCACACTATAGTTCAGTACAGGCATCATGGCATTGTTTTAAATGCTTTACACATTTTATAAGCTCTTCATCAGCTGGTAAAAATACCACCATATGTACACACATGCAGTGAGCGTGTGCTTGCACACAGCATTGATTTGGATGTTCGGTAAGTTCACAAAAAATCATAAAAGCTGTCCAATTAGGTTGTGACTGTATCTTTATGCCTTTTGTTTTGTATCTTTAGGTTAGGTATTAAAAATGACAGCGTGAACGCTAAGCATACCTAAGTATCATTTTCTTTTTTGGTGTGGACCAAAATAACCAAGAGAACCAAACCAGTGTGATTTTTAGTGGACAAAATTATGAAAATCAAGAAATAAATCAGTTATCATTGCTGGGTTGATTTTCTTGTACACATTTTATGAGCACTGTTCTATCCAATGTCTATAAAAGTTATGAAATTGCACTCTGTATTGTTATTTTTAACTATGCATTTTTAATGTACAGGCCCAAACACATAAGCAGAATGACTAAAGAGGAAACTTCTGAGGTGGAAGAGGCCCAGCCGGCCTCTGAGTTCATCAGCCCTGCTCATGAACCCCGCAAGAAACCCATAGTGCATACATCTGCACAGGCTCCACTGCCCAAGGACTATGGTGGGTTCCTCATCCTAGCAGTCAGATCTACCCAAATATATTACAGAGAACAAGAAGAAATCCTGAGCTACAAGTTAATAAAATTCCACAGCATAATGTAGTGGTAATTTTATTGGCTGTTGTAATAAATCCCTTTATTTATTATCTTGCATTTTGTTTGCTTCTATTAAAGCGTTTACCTTCTTTGATCCAAATGATCCGGCCTGCATGGAGATTCTGACAGACCCTCGGACCACAATCCCAGAACTGTTTGCCATTATCCGCCAATGGGTTCCACAAGTTCAACACAAGATTGACGTCATAGGCAATGAGGTAGTATTTCTTTGGAGTTGTCAGTAGTATAGACAGGAAACGTCCTGAATATGTGGGCAACTAACAAAACGTATTTATTTTACTTAAAGGGATAGTTCACCCAAAAATGAAAATTCTGTCATTAATTACTCACCCTCATGTTGTTCCAAACCTGTAAGACCTTCGTTCATCTTCAGAAACCTAATTAAGATATTTTTGATAAAATACGAGAGCTTTCTGGCCCTTTATATACAGCAATGCAACTACCATGTTCAAGGCCCAGAAAGGTAAGGACATCGTTAAAATAGTCCATGTGACATGAGTGGTTCAACCATAATTTTATGAAGCTACGAGAATACTTTTTGTGTGCAATGGGTGAACTATCCCTTTAATGAATGAAGACAGTGAACCATGAATAAATGCCATTTGTAGATACATATTGAATTTCTATCCAGCTGCGGGTATTTTTGTGTAATTGATAAACTGATGATAAAGAGTCTGGTTTCTAATCCATGGGTTGTGCTTAAACTTGTTGAAGACTTTTGTCCTCTTCACTCTTTGTGAGAGTTTTTTTTCCAAATGTTTCTCAGCTTTCTTTTTTTCATCTTTCTTTTTTGAAGTTCCAAACCTGTAAGACCTTCGTTCATCTTCAGAAACCTAATTAAGATATTTTTGATAAAATACGAGAGCTTTCTGGCCCTTTATATACAGCAATGCAACTACCATGTTCAAGGCCCAGAAAGGTAAGGACATCGTTAAAATAGTCCATGTGACATGAGTGGTTCAACCATAATTTTATGAAGCTACGAGAATACTTTTTGTGTGCAATGGGTGAACTATCCCTTTAATGAATGAAGACAGTGAACCATGAATAAATGCCATTTGTAGATACATATTGAATTTCTATCCAGCTGCGGGTATTTTTGTGTAATTGATAAACTGATGATAAAGAGTCTGGTTTCTAATCCATGGGTTGTGCTTAAACTTGTTGAAGACTTTTGTCCTCTTCACTCTTTGTGAGAGTTTTTTTTCCAAATGTTTCTCAGCTTTCTTTTTTTCATCTTTCTTTTTTGAATCATTTACACACTGGAGTGCAAAGTTTAGATGCTTAGAACAAGATGTTATATTGTCACATTTACATTAAGCTCTATATTAACTTTTGCCAAAGTGATTTGATTGCAGTACAGGAAAATAAATGTCAGCCGATTGAATTGATTTTACACATGTTGTACTGAGAAAGGGTCACAATGTTCATTTACACATTTTTTATTCAAATTGACTAACATTAATTGAAGTCTTTGTAAGCACTTGTAAACACTCATGTTCATATGCACACCATTGAGTGTGGTTGTAAAGATGTATGAGTAATGGATAAGGAGGTGTCTTGCTGTAGATAGGTGTCCCTAGAGGAACTGGAGCTGCAGGGATTGATGGCAGTGGCAATAAGCCTCCTACATTTGACTGATCTCTACATTGAGTCCTGCCCTAAATCAGCTCTACCTGTCAGGTCTCGGTGAAGAAGAACTCTCACTGCCCACCAGTGGGTCAGGCTTGTGGGTCTGACATGTGATGTGTAATCAAAGTAAAGGGTTTCATAATTTCAGAAGGTTAAAAGTTTTCACGACCTTCCTAACAAGACTAGCTTAAACTAGCCTTGTACCTCTTTTATGCTGATTTCACTGGTGTCAGAGAAAAAACAGAAAATCAATTTTTGAGTTATATTTTTCTGCAGGGAAATCACAGGTAGAGGATCAAAATTGTGAAGATTTTTAAAACATAATTTCAGATACATAATTTAGGATAGATGGCATTTTTCATATTTTTTACTTGCACACAAATCTTTTTGATGTCTTTTGGCATGGTGTGTAAATGGACATGTGTTCATTTTCAATAATACTGCACTCTGTTCAATGGGATTCTTGCATATCAGCTCCAAGTTTTCCACAAAATGGATGCTATATATTAAGAAAATGTGACGTTAAGGATGACTCAGCAATAAGGCTTCTTTCTATCACATATCATCAATATTATTTGGCTTAATTTTTCATCATTAGAGTGCATCTCACTAATACGGCTCTCATCCAGCTTTGAAAGTGGCCATGACCGTAATTGCCTGCAAGTCTGCATTAGTTATTAATCGGCTTCCAGTTGCATGGAAGTTCATCATATGTTGATCAGCTCTGTCACTTTCAGATATTAAAGCGAGGTTGCCATGTGAATGACCGTGACGGCCTGACGGATATGACTCTTCTCCACTACTGCTGCAAAGCAGGAGCTCACGGAGTGGGTGAGTGACACTGGAGTTGACGGTTGGAGGTCTTTGCCATGACTTGCCTTGCAATCCACAATCCAAATCTGACATTTCTCTGTAATTGAGGTCATTAAAGTTGAACAGCTTCTAATTCTAACTCCGTTAATAGCTCTAACCTTGCTGTGCATTGCACTCTTGCCAACATAATTAAAGCAAATCTAGCCTGCAGCACGTGACCGTTGCTATAGTTAACCATGTGTTTTCCTTTCAGGTGATCCTCAGGCAGCGCTCCGGCTGTCCAGTCAGCTGATAGCTCTGGGAGCTGATGTGAGTCTGCGCAGTCGTTGGACCAACATGAACGCCCTCCATTATGCGGCTTACTTCGATGTGCCAGAACTGATTCGTGTTCTGCTCAAAGCCTCCAAGCCTAAAGGTGAATTTCCAAAGCAAACAGTGTTTGTATTCATGACGGCATCTGAACTTTTCAGTAAGCCAGATGCTTTTTGAAACAATCTAGCCACATTCTCACACACAAGCTGAGGTAGAAAATGCAAAGTAGTTTAGTCATTTAGAAAATGTCAGGTATCATGCACAAGCAAATGATGAAGTGGCTAATGAGTATTTGGCCTCTCATTACATATTCCACTAATAAAGTAGGGTGTCCTTCAACATATCTGTCGCTCTTCTCTCCACACAGTGCTCAACTCCACCTGCAGTGACTTTTATCATGGCACAGCCCTGCACATCGCCGCCTCCAACCTCTGTCTCGGTGCTGTCAAGTGTCTGCTGGAGCATGGAGCCAACCCTACTGTCAGAGTGAGCATAATGATTTATACTTCACTTGAGCTAATCAGCCTAATTGGCTTCGTTCATTTTGAATGAGTGTTTCAGATGTCTTCGTTGGTCTGTTTTCAGAATACTCTCATCAGTAACCAGATCATTTTAAATGGACACACTGTATATATAAAATAAGATTCACAAATATATTCTACCATTCAAAAGTTGAATGGGGGTTGGTAAGATTTTCTAATGTTTTTGAAAGAAGTCTCGTGGCTAACCATGGCTGCATTTATTTGATAAAAATACAGTATAATGTTGTGAAATATTATTACATTTTAAATATCTATTTTCTATTTGAATACATTTTGAAATGTCATTTACTCCTGTGATGGCAAAGCTGAATTTTCAGCAGTCATTACTCCAGTCTACAATGTCACATGGTCAGAAATCATTCTGATATGCTGAATTGGTGCTTAAGAAACATTTCTTATCATCGATGTTAAAAACAATTTTGCTGCCTAATATTTATTTTGTGGAAAAAAAATTTCGGATTCTATGATGAATAGAAAGTTCAAAAGAACAGCATTTATTTGAAACAGAAAACTTTTGTAACATTATAAATGTCTTTACTGTCACTTTTGATCAAATTTATGCATCCTTGTTGAATACAAGTTTTAATTTCTTTCAAATTTTTTGACCCCACTTATTGATAACTTATTGACACCAAACTGTTGAACAATAGTGTATATTTACTAAAAAAATTACGAAAAACTGCACTCTGACTTTTGTTATCGACCCAGTAGGCAATGTAATCTCAAAATTATAAATAGTGGCCTGATTGGACTATCACTAACAGATAAACTCTCTGCATATTACAGAATGATAAGGGTCAAGACCCTGCTGAGGTTGTTCCTGACCCCATGGACATGAGTCTGGATAAAGCTGAGGCCGCCATGGTGGCTAAAGAGCTGAAACAGTTGCTGCTGGACGCAGTGCCGCTCAGCTGTAACCTGCCCCGCGCCACCCTGCCCAACTATGACAACATCCCCGGCAACCTCATGCTTTCCTCCCTGGGCCTCAAACTAGGGGACCGTGTGGTGCTGGACGACACAAAGGTGAGATTAGGAGAGTCTGTGTGTTTAAAGACTTTGCAGTGTCTGAAGCACCTAGGAGAAGATAGGATATATAAATAAAACACAATGCCTCTTTTCTGCAGGCTGGCACCCTCCGTTTCTGCGGCACCACTGAGTTTGCTAGTGGGCAGTGGGTTGGTATTGAGCTGGACGAGCCGGAGGGCAAGAACGACGGGAGTGTGGGTGGTATCCGCTATTTTAACTGCCCCCCAAAACAAGGTGTGTTCTCTTCATTTCTGTATTCGAAAAGTTGTTTTATAATTATTGTAATGACGACAGATCTGATTACAGTATTTGGATGAAATAATCTGATTTCTAGAGTTTAATATTTGGTGTACACATCTATTCTTCAGGCATCTTCGCCCCTGTGTCAAAAATCAGCAAAGCTCTTGAGCAGACCCCCTCTTCAGTCACCTCCACGCCAAAAACCCCTCGCATGGATTTGTCTCGTGTAACCGGCAAGATTAAGAAAGAGAAAAAAGAGAAAGACCGTGAAAAGAGTGAGTGATAACATCTATATATCTAACAACTATCTATTTTATATGTGTGATTTGAATTCTGTGTTGTTCAGTGTTCATCTTCTATTAAATTGTCATCGAATCAGTGTTTAGACCCAAGTTAATGTGTGACCACTTAAAATAAGTCTGTTATGTTTACCAAGGCTGCATTTATTTGATTAACAGTAATATTAACAGGGGCGATTATGGAATCGCCCTAACCTTCCCCCCGTTACGGTGCCCCTGAATATTACCAGTAATATTATTACAATTCAAAAGAACTTCAATTCAGTTTTCAATTGGAATTTATTATAAAATGTAATTAATTTTTTTGATGACAAAGCTGATTTTTTAGCAGCCATTAATAGTCTTCAGTGACACATGATCCTTCAGAAATTATTCTAATATTCTGAATTTTCTATTAAGATAGAAAACAGTTCCTTTAAATTGTAATACCGGTAATATTTCACTATATTACAGTTTTGTACTGCATTTTTGATCGAATGTAAGCCTATAAGCCTTGGTGTGCATAAAAGACTAGTGTATATCTGAAGTTTGTCATCTAAGTTCCACATTTGCTTTGCTTCTCCACCAGCCCCAAGAAAAAAGTCTTTGTCCGGGGTCAGTTTGGATCCTGATGGAGTCAAGGTTGAAGTTGGGGATCACGTGTTGGTGGCAGGCCAAAAGCAAGGGATTGTCCGCTTTTTTGGCAAGACAGACTTTGCTCCTGGTATGTCTAAGCGAAGGTCTGAGATAATGGTATAATATAATGATATAAGAATAAGCCTGACATGATGATTTGCACTTCTCTTATAATTAATATGAAATCACATATAAGTACAATAATGTGCAGCAAGTATTTAGAATTGTGTGTGTGGATTCTTGTGATCAGGATATTGGTTTGGTGTGGAGTTGGAACAGCCCACTGGAAAGCATGATGGCAGTGTATTTGGTGTGCGTTACTTCCACTGTCTGCCCAAATATGGGGTTTTTGCACCACCATCCCGTGTTCAGAGGTAAAATCTTCAACATGTAACAGAAAAAAAATGTTTTACAGATACACAACTTGGGTTATAGTAAATAGGGATATGTTTTACTGCTTTGGTTATAGAATATGAGCACACCATGCCTTTCATTTAGCTTTTATTACTGAATAGCAAACACATTTGCAGTAATGTTTCACTGTTTATGAAGGGATAACGAAAAAGTACCAGAACAATGTTAGGTAGGGTGACCATATGTGCCATTTTCCCCGGACGCGTCCTGGCCAGGATTTCTATATTGCCTAAAATATCTAGGGTTTGGCTTTGTTTGCGTGTGCAGACCGATCGGTGTATGCCATCGGTTCCTTGTGTTTTCGAAATGCTGTCGAGGTACTTTGAATCAAAGCAATATAGAAAGCCTGGCCAGGACGCGTCCGGGGAAAATGGCACGAATGGTCACCCTGATGTTAGGGGTTGAGTCCTAATTAAATGTGCTAAAATACCATCTACGCTATGAAGTCTTTGTAAAACCATCTATTATAAGGTAAAAAACAGAGACATTTAGTAAAATGTATATTTAAATCATTTTGTTGTACAGATTAATTCTCCAAAAAGACATCAACAGTATAATTTGATTTTTTTATCTTGCAGAATTGCAGGGCCCAAAGATCCTCAGGGTGATGGGACACTAGTGAAGAAAGTCCACCAGGTGACTAGTAAGTACAACGATAAGAGCATGTTCTTCTTTTCTTTGCCTGTTTTTAAAGCAACACTGCTTCACAATCAGAGTGTGTGCATTTGTATGAATAAACAACATTAGCTCACAGTTAGTGCTCCGTCTTGTGTGTATCTTGTTGGTTAGGAATACAGTGACACCTACTGTCCATAATATGTAATAGCATTAGCAATAAGTACTTTTCCCGTCTAAAGTTTAAAATTCAGCTGGATTATTGCATGTAGCAAAGAACAGAAATATATGACATTTATTATACAATATGTATAATACAATATGAATGAACAACACAGTCTCACATGGCAGCCTCAGCTGCATGGTTATAATATTTGTCTGTGTTCATCCTCCTATACAGTGTCCCAGCCGAAGCGTAATTTTAATGCGATCCGTTCTCCAAAAGACATAACATCTGAAAGTTCCATATCCAGGTATGCTTCTGTCCCATAAATAACACATCCGTTTGGCTGCAGCTGGGAATCTATAATGTATCCTGTGATGCAAGATTTTACAGCATTTTACATTCATGATCCGTTTCTGTTATAGCAGGTTGCTGTTCTGTTGCTGGTTTCCCTGGATGCTCCGTGCAGAGATGCAGTCCTAAATCCACTGGTTACATCTTTAATTCTATCTCCCCCTCTTTTTCTGTTCCTCCTCAAGATAAAATCTCGCCCACTCTGTGTACTTCCATTATTCGTATGTGCTTCTCTCTGTGAAGTACCCAGACTGCTGTCCCGCCCCTTTGACGGCAACTCAATAGCAAAAAAATAGTGCCTTGTCAAGTAACTAACGTCCTGCATTCCGATGATTGAATTATAGACGAACAATCTTTTATGAAATCAAAATAAGGGAAAATCATTCCTACTAAAAGCCATTCGTATCTCTCTATCTGCTCGGGGTTTTTTTTTTTTGCTAAACCACTGTGGGTAGATTATTGGCAGTATTCAAGCTTGATAATACAGTCATAATCCACAAATAACTAGGCTTGTACGTCTATTTTAATTTGTAAAGGTGCTTTTTTGTTTTGTTTGTAAACATGCTGTTGTATTATGTACCTTTGCTGTCTTACTTTACAGTATTTTATAGTATACAGCCTTTGTTTCCTAAGTTTCAAATGCCTTTAAGTGAACTAGTAGGTGACATATTATTAGTAAACATAAAAATGTTTCATTGTAACTGTAGTCTGAAAATATTGATGCTGCCAATGTGAAAAAGAAGAGGGTTTTGTCATTGGAGCCTAATGCTTTTTTCATCTACAGTGAAACTGTAAGCATATAGCTTAAAATATATTAATATGTTGCATGAAATAAGCAGGCATGGGCACGTTTTTAGGTCATAAACTGCTCTGAAATGAGGTGAGAGGCCTGCTTTAGATATTATTAGCTAACAAATCACATTTCATTTCATTTAAATCAACCAAAGCGCAAGCTCCATGATATAGCAAAAGCTAAATAATCTCTTACTTCAGAATAATGTACTGTTAAGAACCACTTCAATAATGCAACACTTGAGAGGAGGCATGTTCATTCTTGACCTTTCATAAAAACGAGGTGACAATAAGCATTCGTTCATTTTATAAACCCAAATAACCATACGAATCACAATCATGTTTCTCTCACCCCAAAAAAATAAATAAAACAAATTATAGTTCATCTAGTATAGTTTAAAGTGAAGTACAGTTTATATTTTAACATAAATCCTCATCTATCGTCTACAGTCTACTGTATAAAAGCTGTTAGGCCAGACTACCTATTCCTTCTCTCTCAGTTTTCACTCGGATCAGTTTTGTAAATGCTGTTCTTTAAAATCCTGATTGTGAAAACAGTATGTGCTTATGATATTGTAATTAAGTGTGTGGGTAATAACAGCAATATTTACTCTGTGTCAACATGCTATATGAATATGGATAGAAACTCTGTCTACTTTATTACCACCTATGGAAGCACAGCATGAGTAAAAGTGTCTGTCCCTAATAGATGACCTGGGATCAATTAACAATAGGTGAAATCACTACAGTGATCCCAGAGCAGACAGATTTTGTCAAGGAGAGAATAAAAAAAACAACAGCTTGGCTTGTGCACTCTCCTTTCTTGTGAACACTTGGTCAACTGCACTGATTTACAAAAAAGAACAACTTGCAAAATTGAAAATGTACTGCTTGAGCAGGTCTGAACAGCTTTTGATTTCTTCAGCCGCCTTGCCATCATTTCATTAAAGAGCAACTGAATCTGTGTGGTAGGTTTAGCAGTGACACTGTAGTGAGCAGAATAGTGCATCTTCTGATGGAGTGCAAAGGTTAGCTCACAACAAACCTGAAATTGTGCATTATCATTTTGTGACTTATAGAGTACAGTATATTGTTTTGTGGTGACTTAAAGTTGTAGAAAGCATCATTTACCTTAATTTCAGGACAAGTCACACATTTTTTTATGCCAAAAGGAGAGTAAAAGTATGACTGTAAATTGACTATTTCATATGTAAGTATCTCGCACTGACTGGCTCACCCCCCACGCTTTCAGAGAGTCTCAATGTGACATCAGGCATTGTCAGCAAAGCTTTCTGCCATTTTCTATCCAGTTGTGTAATTGGTATAGTTCATTTGTAAACATTTATTTGTCTGAGAAAATATATATTTTAATAATTTCACAAGGTACTTTTTTAACGTCCTGTGCTTTGTGTTTTCGTGTTAACTATAAATCAGATTAATGTGGATCTTATCATGAATTCGGTTTTGGATTTGATGGACAACATAACTGTAGCCTACTGCATGCTGTGTATAGACCTACATTTGCAGGTTTCTTTTTCCTACAGTATATCAGCATGAAAAAGCTTATTAATTAATTCAAGTGAAACTCAATCCTGACTATATGACTAATAAACATTAGTGTTTTATACTAAGTTTGACTGTGTTGTTTTGATTATACTTTTTTCTGGACTTTATAACTCGAAATTGCGAGTTTAAATCTCACGATTCTGAGAAAAAAGTAAAAAAAATTGCGAGATACAAACTCGCAATTGCGAAGTCAGAATTGCTAGTTTATATCTTTTATCTAGTTTACATCATGCAATTCTGACTTTTTGTCTCAGAATTGCCTGATACAAACTCGCAATTCTGACCTTTTTTCCCCAGAATTATTAGATAAAAAGTCGCTATTAGCTTTTTTATTTTTTATTCAGTGGCGGAAACGGGCTTCCATACATTTCGCAAAGGCGAAGGGACAAAATCAACGAATGCCGGCGCGCATGCGCATCAAAGACGGCGCAAATAGGATAGGAGCTAAATTAAATATATTTCGTGAAAATATTTTGCTTCTTCAAATCACGTACTCCAACAACAGCACCATAATTAAAATATGAACAAATAAACGAAACAAGTTTATTTCGCTGAGAAAGGTGTTTATTCGTATAAAATGGTCTACATAGGCCTATTTTTACACTGTAAACAAAAGTGTACTTTTAAGAACAATGCTTAAAAGCCATTGAGTCTGTGTTGATATAATTCAGTCATAAATTAATCTGATTCAGGATGATCCTCTGGAGCGCTCCTCGTGCTTGTGCTTTTGTCGGGGCAGGTTGTCTGTCTCTTTCTACGTGCACGTCGATTCTTGAACCAGACCTAAAATTAAGAATATATATACATTTTAGTCATTTTATTTTCAGATATAGGCCTAAACGTTAGAAATGACGTTAAAAAACGTTAAAATGGATTTTAGTTAGTTTATGTAGTATGAAATATCATTAGGCTACAGATAAAGAGCGCTTTCTTACCCTCACAGTCTCCTCGCTGAGGCCGGTGTTTTTGGCTAACTCCTCCCGGGTTTCAGCGCTCGGATAGTCGGTGATTGCGAAGAGCCGCTCGAGCGTCTCCGTCTGGTTCTCGGTGAAAACCGTTCGGATTCGACTGCGCTGTCTCTGAGCTACAGTTTGGTGGCAGTGATTCTCAGCTGTACCACAACCTGAAGGTAGTTTTAAGAAATAAATACATTATAACCAAAAAAAAAATGAATTACATTTTTAAAATAAAGTTAACAAAATGAAGGGGAAAAAAGAAAGAAAAATGCATACCTGACACGGCAAAAGGCCACGGTTGAGCTGCATAGTAATTTGAATTAAAAGGCGGTTGATAATAGGAGACTGGAACACAGCAGCTGTACATTCCTGCATTCCACGATGGAGATGGAAAGTTCATCATCACTGCTGCATGGTCACCATGACCTCTAGATCCATCCTGGTAGAGCAGGTCCAGTTTGGTCAAGTGTCCTGGGAAATCCTGAGAAGATGCTGGATGATCAAGTCCAGGTGATTCTGCTGTTTGTTTGCTGGCGTCTCCCAAGATGTAATCAATAGAGAAGTTAGAAAATTTCTGAGTTGCCATGTTCAAGTAGGGGCCTACAGAAGCTGCTGTGACTGTGTAGGCCTACTCTTGCTCTCTCAATAATGACATGGAGCTGGGGAGTTGTATTTGTACCCCCTGTATCGTTTTAACTAAGGTATTAATGTATTTAATATTGGTCCATTAACACCTCTTTGTAAAGGTTGAAGTCAAAGGAAATTAACTTTTGAAGATCCACTTTGAAGATCCTTAAACCCTTTTAACCTGACAATTGAAATTCACCTGCGATGATACTTATGAATGTTTGTTGATCACACTTCAAAACTTTGGTAGAAATTAGTGGCCTGTATCAGATTATTGATTTTATACAGTTTAACGACATTACAGAAATAGTTTAATATGTTTAATATAATGTAGTATGATAAAAATGTCTATTTTGTATATATAACACTTTTTAAAAACGTTTTACTACATTTTGAATTGTATTTTATTTTGAATTGTATTTTGTTTTAATTTAGCCTAATAAATAAATAATCATTAAAAGACCATAGAAAAGCCTATGCAAACAGATGTATGTAAATGTATACGTTAATGGTTTTTAGACTTATATAAATGTACAATTTCAATAAAACTTTATGTAAAATTATAATCTAATTTGTGGGCACAAATATTATGCTACGTTAATCTTGTTAGTTTATACTGGATAAAGTTTTATAGTTTATACTGAATGAAGTTGATCTTAATAGGTCTGAAGAATAAAGAAATAACTTTGATGACGCTTGTTCAAAGGGACACGCGCGCTTTGAAATTGTGACGTCATCATCCGCGTTGACTGACGTTAGAAAGATAAAAGTATTTTTATTTGAGCTTTTCAAAGAGGTCAAAAGTGCTTTGATCTGTTCCTTCTTTAATGTCCATTTTCATTTGTGTTTGAATAATACTTTAACTTATACTAATAACTTATAGGCTACTCTTGGTGCTCATAATGAAAATTATCAATGTAAAAAATTACACCAGTCAAACCTATTATACTGACTGAAACATATCTATAATAAATAAGTGAATAAATGTCGCCATCGTGCGGTATTATTAAGGAAGTTTGATAAAACAAACAAATAAACAAACTAAATAAATAAATGTCTTACAATAATTTTTATAAAAAATAATATAAATAATTGCTTTACTCCCTTTTAATACCCATTAACTGCACTGTTTTACGATTACATACCAAGATAACTTTGATTCCATGTAAACAATATTAACTGATAGTATTTTTTTTAAATAGTCTTTGAAAGAAAACATTGCATTATCATAGTATTACTAAAAAAAAGGCAAGTGTCTGTGGATAGAGGAATTATTCAAAAACCTTCAGCGTTACATATGTGCTGCATACTAATAAATCAGGGTTAACTCAAGATTAAATGATCATGGTTATTTTAAAGCACAAGCCGCAGCTGTAGCTTAGAGACGTCACATGCAGTTAGTTGGTTTTGACTGAGAGAGTGTGTATTTTACAAACCAGAAGATTCTCCCAATATAACTCAGCTTACATCATTAACATTTAATTCGTTTTAAACTACTTGGGTTTACAAATAATTCACATGAAAATCCCACTGAGCGGATATTGGTTTTGCCTCTTTGCCAAATGAGATCATTTGATAATCTGCAAGGCCCACACAGCACATATTATATACAGAAAATGAGAATTCTGTACGTCCTTCATTGTACTGAAGATTTTTTATGTATTAAACACAAACTTGCTATTATGAACTTCAATGAGCTGGCATATCCCTATCTGGATGGAATAGATCAGTTACAGGAATTTTGTTTCAAGAATCTGTGAATGAGTATAAGATCTTTACATATGAAAGGTTCTTGGCCTTTCCATTCAGATCATAACAACTTGTAAGCTCTGTTTGATACATTAAGTACTTTCATTAAAAAAAAACATCAAATCAAAAGAGGGATTACTATTTCAACCGCAGGATAAAAGAGCATAGGCCTACATATTTAATCAGTCAGTATCTTTCACAAAATCAGTCACACAACAAAAGTATAGAAACTCACACTAAACAAACCTCATTTGCATGATAAAGGCAGCAATCTGATTCAGAGCATTGAACTGAATCATATGGTTGTCCCATATGCAGTTCTGCATATGTTTATAGAGAACATCCAGTGTGGTTGTAAGCATCCATCTGCACAGCCAGGATTTGCACAGTGCCACTGACAAGCATTGATATGATTTGGGCCAATAGGCAATTAACAAATGCATGACCTCCTCCAAACAGAGCTGGATGTTCATTGAGAACTTCCAACTATTCAGCTCTGCCAAATCAAACTGATCTGGGGATGAAATTCAAGCTCTAGAGAGTTAGATGTGCATCCCAAAAACACAAAAGGAAGTTTAACTATCTAATCTGAAGCAATCCATCCAAAGCACAGACAAACGATGGTGGCTTTGAAGGTTACTTGCTGGCTTTTCTCAATGGGGTGCACTTACTACAATCAAATGATTTATGATCGAAGGTAAGACGTTGTTTTAGAGAATATTTGGGCCACAACATTTGTACTGTAGTCTGAGAAATAGACCTGGCATATGGTGTTTGGATTTAAGATTAGCCGAGTCATTCTTTACTGAGGAAATAAGCCCTGATGGTATCTTTTGCTTAAACTGCATCTGGAAAAACGGAAAAATTCAGGCAGCTTCGGTCTGAAGAACAAATGTGTTGCTCTGTTTACTTATAAAGTTATATACTAGATCATGTTATTGCAGCACCTAAAGGAATAGTTCACCCAAAAATGAAAATTAGCTGAAAATGTACTCACCCTCACAATTAGAACAGATTTGGAGAAATTTAGGATTACATCACTTGCTCAGTGAGTGGCTGCCATCAGAATGAGAGTCCAAAGAAGCAGTTCACTCATTTTTAGTGTGTGTTTGTAAGAAATCCCTCAACTGTCATTTCTGGCCAAAATGCGAGTCCATAATCCATATAACACATCCATATGCACCAGCACCAACATATTTGTTTAGAACTGTTTTGGACTGTTTATGCTTGTAAGCGGTGCTTGATCTGTGCATATTTCTCTTCTGATTCATACAAGACAACTTTTTAATTGGAGAAAGCAATATTATGAATGTTAGCCAGAAACAATGGTTTGAAGTTAAAAATGTCTTAACGATGGATTTGTTTCTTACATATACCCAGCATTTCACTTCACAAGACTTTATTTGATGGACTGGAGTTGTGTGGATTACTTGTGGATTATTGTGAGGTTTTTATTAGCTGTTTGGACTCTCATTCTGATGGCACCCATTCACCTCAGAGGATCCACTGGTGAGCAAGTGATAATGCTAAATCTCTCCAAATCTGTTCCGATAAAGAAACAAACTCATCTACATCCTGGATGGCCTGAGGGTGAGTAAATGTTTAGAAAATCTTCATTTTGGGTTGAACTATTCCTTGAAAAAACAACTAGCATATTTTTCACATGTATTGGATCAGTGAGTCCATTTGCATGTTCTTTTATTCCTCCAGTGCCTGAGAGTGACAGCCAGCTGAACTACACGCTTCTCCTTGACTGTTCCAGATGGCTGGAAAAGCAACTCGTGTCTCATCCCAAGAAACTGTGTCTGCATCAGGTCAGCTTGATTTGTTACCCCGCCACAAAGCAATTAGAATTATGAACTGTGTGTCACGAATTCAGTCAAGCATATGAAGGTCAGCTTTTCAAATTCAACTCTACACAAGCTCATATAGTGAGAGCTGATCAAATGTCACTGAGTAAATGTAAGCTAGGAAAAGGTATTTATCACAATGGACAGAAACCACAGGAGTTATATAACAGTGGCCCCTGAAAAATATTTACACACTTAAGATGCACAGTATTATTACTGATAAATGTATATATGTCTTTGCAATGGATAGTACAATATCAAACCATGTGGCATTGATTTTAAAGAAAATTATCAAATTTTTAGGTTATCTGAACCAGGGGTTTACAAACTGGGGTACAGGGCCCCTCAAAAATGGTGCTAGAATTCTGATAGAGAAAAAAAATGCTGTGTATTTAAAAAAAAAAAAAATTTTCAAGGAAAAAAATCTCCATTTTCTCATCACTGCTGTCTTGCTCTGTAATGCACATTTTGAAAAAAATTTATCTGCTTGGAAATGATATGTATTATGAAAAATGCTATATATACACATTTGAACTGAATTTAAAATGTTTCTTATACATTATAATAACTTATTTTAGACAACTATTAGTTCTAGTCCTCTAAAATGAGAGGAGTTCTATGTTTAAGCCAGTAAGGTGACTGTTTTTATGTGTGAGTCATATGAATCATTCACTCAATTGATTCTTTTAATCACACTCATTCATTCAGGAACGGAACAAATGACAAGTTGACATGCATGCAAGGTCAAAAAACACTTTCATTGTCTTATAATATGCACTTATTTTTTTACCTTACTTGCTCAACGACTCCCAAACGATTCGTTTAACGATAAATTTTTCAAAACTCCTCCTTTGCGTGACGCTAATCTGCGGTGATTGGTCCGATTAGTTTCATTTTCATTTCATCATGACAGTAATGCCTGATAAAGCAGCGTTTGTAAGCACAGTGCTCCTTTGTGTACAGCATTACCGGGAAACCGCTATTTTTACAGCTTCAAAAGCTGCACCTAGTGGCAAAGAATGAATTTGCATTTTCTGACGTCAACATGAAACGGCTTGGGATTCGTTTTAAAAACAACAGGTTTCAATGATTCAGAGTCGACTCTTTAATTCTTTTGAGAGACAATAACTTTATACACGGTGCACTTTCAGATTTAAAACATTGCAGGATGTTTTCATTCACTTAGAGCTGTGTTACACACTGCAAGAAAAGGTAATTTTCAAAAATCCATAATAGGGGCAATCAAATTATTCAATAATCAGATTCTTCAAGAACGCTGATTCATTCAAGTGACTGCGTCGAACAAATCACTGAATCAAATTTACTTTGTTCACTGGTCATTGCTAACTCTTGCTGGTGTGTTATTGCGTTAAAAATATTTCACTCATTTATTTTGGCTTTAGTACATTGACATAGGCCTATAAAAGTTAGAAACAACATATTGTCTTTATAAGGTACTTTTTATATATTTTTTCTTGATTATGATTGTAGGCTATACAATATTTAAATTTTGGGGGGGGGGGGCAATGATGCCAATTGATTTTATTAACTTTTTGAAAACACCTGATCTGAAGAATACAACTTTAAAATACCCATTTGAGACGGAGCATTCACCTAATTTTTGTAACGTTTTCCTGATCAGTTGCCAATCTACTTTAATTTCTGCGCACGTACACTACGAAAAAAAGGTCAGTCTGCAGGAAGTGAAATAGAATATTCAGTTTGCTCTAGAGTCGCTTACGATAATAATCTTTCTCCAGAGGGCTGTGTTATTACTGTTTATTTTGAGTCGATTAATCATCTCTGCAACCCGGTTCTTCTGACCGAACATGCTCAGCAGACTTTGGAGGCCACACAAGGTGACACAAGGAACCGAGAGAGATCAGCTAAAACATTTAACAACCAGGACAAGATTCAGACAACACAGCCTTCTTTTTGTGACGGTGGGGGCATCTGAGTGAGGATGCTAAGGCTCATTTCTGCGCGTTTCTTTTCTGGTTGAAACACAGTGGTGACCTAATTTCATCTGCTTTGGCTCGTGAGTTAGCAAATGCGAACAAAGCTTCTGGTGTCATTTGAAACCCCTCCAAATAAGACATCTTATATTAGCACACTCATTTGACACGCTTTGAGGTTTACAGTAGGCCTACTGCAATGTCGCTTTGGATAAAAGCGTCTGTAAAATGACTAAATGTAAATAAACAGTAAATGTAAATGCAATGAAAGGAAGATACTGACAAAGCCCGAGATCAAAGGATGACGATGAATGTGTTAAACAGTTCACGGAACGACCAGAAGAGGGAGACATTCTATTAGAAGACTTGCATATGGATGAAGGCATTACATAATTACAATAACATTGAATGATTCATTGGAAGAATTGAGTTAATTTATGCAAACTAACAGAATTGTGTCATACTTTCTGTTTGTATCGCTGATGCTGTCTGCAGGAAGGCAGCAACCATTTGAACACAGCCAGAGGTGAATATTAATATATAATTGCAAAAAGCTTTGAAAGTGAGGTCACAGGCAGAAACCTAAAAAGAAGGTAAAAAAAATTTATGCAAACTAACAGAATTGTGTCATACTTTCTGTTTGTATCGCTGATGCTGTCTGCAGGAAGGCAGCAACCATTTGAACACAGCCAGAGGTGAATATTAATATATAATTGCAAAAAGCTTTGAAAGTGAGGTCACAGGCAGAAACCTAAAAAGAGGGTAAAAAAAATATATATATATATATTTTTTTATTTATTTATTTATTTTTTTAACCACCACAGACTGTGTATAGAAAAGTTTCACACAGACAAAAAGATCAAGCATTCTTCAAAATATACTCTGTTGTGTCCATACAGCTTTGGAACAACATGATGGTGAGCAAATGATGACAGCATTTTCATTCAGGGGCGAACTGTCCCTTTAAATCATAGCTCTTGGTTTATAACGAAGCTTATGACCTTTTCACCTTTCAGTCTCAATAGACACATCTCTATTGTTTTCTGCTCATGCAAATTCGGGGGCTGCATAAATAAAGCAAGTAAATGCACTCCACTGCATAATTACACTGTGTTTTATTCATAATTAGCAGAGTGACCGATTCATTCTGACGTGAGCGATGAATCACTGGACCCCTCCCCACTCAGTGTTATGAACATATGCGAGAGCTGTACCTCCTTACTGGGCGAGGAAAGAAACCAATGGTGACTGCATGAGTGAAGGTTGGCCGGCGGTTCGGTGTACCCTGGTGTATTAGTACCGTCTGCTCACACATGCTCTTCAAGGGGGCTAAATGGTGTCTTGCCAAGTTCATATCTAGCAGTTGTCAGACAGCAGATACTGCACTGGCCACTTATGGGACCTTTTTCTTTGTTTCCCTGTAATCAACAAAGGGTCTCATATAGGATATCTGCTTATTAATATACAGTGAGCTAATCCATCCCTCCAATAAAACATATATTCATGCTGCAGTTTCCTAGTCAGTATGTATTGAGCAGCTTATTCTGAAAGAAAAACACGGCACAAAATAATTTGATGCCTCGTGTAAAGGCTGACAAGAGGCAAAAATAAAGGCTAAATAAATGCTGACCAAGTCATCCATGTTTTTTAATCATATCTTTGGATTTAATTCGTTTTTTAATATTTCCAGGTTATAAATTTCTTTTGTAGTTCACTCCAGGTTGCCCTGAAATTAACCATGATATGTACTGAATATTTTGAATACTGCATCATCACTGTTTATAGCCTACCTACAGGCCTATATGTTTTATGAAAAGTTTCAGAATACAAAAATACCGATTAGAAAAATATGCATACTACGTCAAATGCTACATCACACATTCAAACTTCTGTATATAGCAACTGAGTTTATGATTTTTATGGCCTCCTTTGGATCATAAAAAAATCTATTTACAGGCCTCTATTCTGCTTTCAGGTGTGTTTTCTGAAAGGTTTCAGAAATTAATGAAATGTTCCTGAATGGAACTAACTTCCAAAATAATAAGGGAATAACAGATATAAATGCACACATATTTTTAAATATTTGCAAACTTTACAAATTTTTAATGTCATTAAATAATGTAATTTA
>NW_015652263.1:619554-628638 GCF_001515625.1 Sinocyclocheilus rhinocerous | reverse complement strand
CAGGTGTGTTTTCTGAAAGGTTTCAGAAATTAATGAAATGTTCCTGAATGGAACTAACTTCCAAAATAATAAGGGAATAACAGATATAAATGCACACATATTTTTAAATATTTGCAAACTTTACAAATTTTTAATGTCATTAAATAATGTAATTTAATATTTTGTCTTGACGTATATTATAAGTTAACTTTTTTTCATTGTCTCTTTTTTCTCTTCTTACAAAAATAACAATATTATATTTCATTTCTGTAAATAAATATCCGTGCTTGAAGTCACGCATAAGAGCTATAAAGGTGAGTAGGAGGAGCGTGTGAACTACTCGGGGGCGTGGCTTTTCTCACCTGTGTCAGGTGACATTTCAATTTGCTTACAACTCAAAAGACTGATGGCTATGTTCAGTGACCTGAAACAGTGTTTCTCTTTGTCGCACAACATAACGTTGTTTCTTGTTTGATGTGTTAGTAAAGCATACCTGGCATTTCAAACCTGATCAGAAGTATTTTCACCCTGAGGATGAAGACTTTTGCACCTGTATGATTCCTGAAACCCCGAGGGATTCCCTGAAGGAGAAAACGGAAGCAGGACAGGTTTTGCACGTAAGTGTTAAGAGGAGTACATAACATTTTAATATCTACTGCATTTTTTAAGCCCGAGCATTTATTTTAAACCGCTTTCAAACATTGTTCACGTGCTTCTACACCGCGCTTGTGCATTTAGCACGTGTATTTCGTCAGCGTAGTGTGTCATTTATAAACGTACGCCTACGTTTTCTAACAAAGTCTTATTTATCACGTATTTAAAATGAATTTTCTTGAAATGTACTGGGATATAAACATTTGGGGAATCTAATTGTAGTTGTCCACGTGACTGTGTGCAAAGGGTGTGTTTAAGTGTTTTGCGTCTATAAGCCATTGTTTTCAAAGTATTTAAATGTGTTGCTGTGGAATGGTATGCATGACTCACTTGGTTGACAACACCAGGCCATCAGGATACAGACTACTTCTGAATGTGATACTTCATGCCCATTGATTAATCCCACAATGACATCTGATGCCTCTTGTAGTTCAAAACGGGCCTGTATTCTGGGTCAAAAATCTTTTGTTGTTTATCCAATTGATTATATTGGGCTTAAATGGCATTTTCAACCATAATTAGTCATAGAACCTCTACAGCCTGCTTTTTGCTTTTAAGACATGCTATTAGTCAAAAGCTTGGGCACATTTTAGAATAATAGTGATTTAGCAAGTTATCAAAAATTACAAAATATGTTAAATGGAAGTATTGGAGTTGGTATTGAGCAACAATATTAAACAAGTCAGAGCTTGTATTTTAGCATACATTTTAGTAGCCACAGTTTGTCTAAAATATAACTCCATTTATTTTTTTTAACCAACTTAAAGGAATACTTCACCCAAAAATGAAAATTGTCATTTATTCACCCTCATGTCACCTGTATAAGTTTCTTATATTGAACATAAAAGAAGATATTTTGAAGAATGATAGTAATCAAACAGTTGATGGTCCCCATTGACTTCCATAGTATTTCTTTCCTTACTATGGAAGTCAATGGGGACCAACAACTGTTTGGTTCTTCAGAATTCTTCAAAATATCTTCTTTATGTTCAACATAAGAGAAACTTACAGGTTTGGAATGACATAAGGGTGAGTAAATGATGTTTTCATTTTTGGGTGAACTATTCCTTTAAGACTTTTTAAGTATGTATTTAAAAAAAAAAAAACTGTTATCCTACACTATCTGGACCAACTCATTTAAAAAGGTTGTAAAGGAACGCAGACTTTGAATATTTGTGTATAATACATTTCACACATTTATTCATAATAGCCTTTAGATAAAAAGGTGTTTAGGATGAGAAACAAAAAAATCAGTCAAATGTGTCCAAACTTGTGACCAGTAGTATCCTTTTTACTAGTAGATCTGTGTCTGTGTGCATTCATTTTAACCTCCAGAAGTTATTTCCTACTTTATGATGTTTGTATCATTTGCATTGCATATCTCTCAGTTGTGGTGCCTTCATTATTAGCATAACAATGTTATTTTTAGTGTACCTTGTGGTTGGAAAAACCACACTGGCAACTCTCATGACATCATGATCAGAATGACCTGAGAAATTTTTTATAATTCATGTTCGGACAGCTGATTGTGTTTTCTGCCATTTCCTCCATGGATTTCAAGACTGCATGACTTGAACTGGATCAGTGTTGTACTTTGCTAGACATCTTGCTCTTATCTCAATCTTCCAGGAGCCTTCCAGTGAGCCCTTTAAAAACTATTAACCGATTTGCAGTCAATATACCCTCTAATTTGATGTTTTCAATTACATTCGTTCTTTATTCAAATGTAGACCTAAACCGGATGATTCAATTACTGAGTACCAACAAACTAGGGTTTAAGCAGTGTCAGGAGAAAGTGCTGTGAGCTCAGAGAATAAGTTCTCCTGCTTGAACTTGCCTGTTCTGTGGCTTCCTGCTCTAAACAGACCCCAGAAGTTATTTTATTTGAAGAGTGTTACACTGTAAAATCCAATAGTTTACCTTACTTAGATTTAGTTAGTTATCTTTACTTAGTTGTTATACTTACTAGGTTTTATTAAGTTACAGCTACTTTCAAGGCAAATAAAACTATTTACTTACTGTTTTGAGTGACGCTTACTTAAAATATTCAAGTAGCCACAAAGGAACCAATTACATTAATAAAGCAGTGAGAGGCAGCAGTGCACTAATATATTGCTAATGTGCAACATAACAACAGAAGAAAAGAAAAAGAGTCTTAAATAGACTTTTCACCCATTTCCTCCATGTCTGCAGTTATCTTTCACTAGTTGCATTAACTCGTTTCCCAGAGTCATCTTGAATGTTGAATATTTCCCATTATAGTGATTAGCGTTCCCTTTGGTTGGGCACTTTGAACTTGGTTTATGTTACTATAATTATCTTCCTGTTAATGCAGCAATGCATCATGAAGTCAGAGTTATTTGATTTCAAAGGAAGAAAAGTAATAAATGGGTTGCTTTAAGAAAGTGACCTATCTTCTAATTAAAGCATTAGTGTATTGTTTGTGTGTGTTTATTAATGAACTTTCTCGAACTTGATTTTTCATAAATACCTTGAGATGCTTTTTATTGGGTTTATATAATCCTTAAATAGTGTGGGGTAACATGTTAAAGTCGCACACAGACTTAAACATGCAGCACGTGAATCACAACAATGGTAACAATTCAATTTCATTTATTTTCATTAATTGTAACAATAACCATTTTATTTGCTCTTTTTGTTGTGCTACTACTGACACAAGACAGCAAATAAAATTGTCAAATAAAATCAACAACTGTAAAACAAAGCAACTGCATAATTTATTCATACCGCAATGCACTCTGGGAGTCAGTGAGTAGCTATACTAAGTCATGAGTAAACCTAAATGAAAGGATCAAGTACCCCCTACAGTTCTTTTTTTAGTTACTAGAACTCTCGTGTAAGTAAACTATACTAACTAAGCATTTGTCAGTACAACATACTATTCCTATTTCACTTTACTTAGTTTTTTCAAGGCAATCGGTTTGCATGCTTTTAAGTAAGCCCAACTAATTAGATTTTACAGTGTAGTTGAAAGAAATGTATGTTGGTTTTAAAGGGCAAAAGAGAGCTTCCTGCTTTCTTTTCTTTCTAAATAATCCCTCCTATGCCATTATGTTTCAAGCCAGGGTATAGATGCATTCAACAAAACACACTTCTTTGCCAGAATGACACCATGCTGAGTTTAATGATGAATGGCGTCATGCATCGGTAGTAATTGGCCATTCAGTCTAATGCTGCTCCTGGCTTTCATTGTTATGCTTTATTTTAAAAAAGAGTGCTTTCTCCTCACTGTTGCTACTGGCCAGTTTCTTTGCTGAAACTGCAGATGCCTCCTGAGCAGAGCTTTGTTTGAAAACCAAGAATCAGGTTTCACCAACACTTGTAAAGGATGAATGATAGTTTTGTATTCTGGCTTGCACAGATGGCGAGAGCAGGAGAGGATGAACGTGATCTGTGATGTAGTTTTTAGCTTTGACTCTGACTTTTATACATGAATATTTTATCCTCAGTCATCAGGTGAATGAGTCTGCGTTATTCTCCCTGAGCACAACACCTGTCAGGCATCTGCTAGCTGGGGAATCACAGCTGAGAGAACAATCATTTCCATCTCCAGCCATGACGCCTTCATGTGGAGCGGCAGAATTCATCTTCTTAACAAGAGCGCTTTTTGGAGGACCTTGCCTTTGGCTATATGCTGCAATTCATGGATGACGTCCTCGTTATAGCTTTGATATTGTCACAAAGCAGCAGATTCTTCTTTGTCGTCTGTTGTTTTTGGAACGGTATGGTCTTAAGCATGGGAAATGAAGGCAATTCCAAGAGGATGCGGTTTGAGGACTCTTACCAGATTGTGAGTGCTGTAAAAGGGATTAGAAGAAGCCTGGATTGGATTTGAAGGCTGATCTAGCTACTTGAATCACATACTGACAATTTCTCAGAGAGCATTCAGCTCCTATTAGCAGTATTAAGGCCACCGTCGGTCTTAAATTGAGACACATTTTCTGTTTAATGGCAAATTAGATGTAATGAACTGTAATTCACAGGAGTTTGCTGTACCTATGCTCTTTTGCCCTTCTGCACAGCTTGGTCTCCGAGGGAACCGGGGAGAGGAGGGGGCCCGGTTCATCTCTTGCTTTGTGTGTGTGTGTGTGTAGTGGATCAGATCAGGTGTCCTGGCACTGGCCTCCTCTCCCTATCCGGGTGCTGAGAAAGGCCTGTTTGTTTGTGATTTGGGCCTGTGGCACCAAAGAGACAATGAGTGCAGTCTCTGTGAGGACGGGGAGGGAGAGCCGAGGGTTCGGGAACAGAGGGTGTGGAGCACCAGGGTCCTTATCTCCTCCGTCTTCATGAGCACCCATCACCGGAAACACAGATGTCCCTCAGGTCGCCTCTATGGGACGGCACAGACGGGAGTGGGTGGAACGCTGTCACCTCACACAGTGTGCACACGCGTTTTCGATTAAAATACATTTACCCAACAGGTTGGCTCAATCAAGCAGAACTATTTTAGCTTGTTGTAGTTTTGTGACTCACACTGATTAAATGGTGTTAAAATTGTGCCGGTCTGTGGCATTCATCACATAAACCACTGGTTCTCCACTGGTTTTGATTGAGGACCAAGGATTTACGTTGGACGTTAAGTGGTGACCCAACTAGGGTTGCATAAAGGTTAAAAATTTCCAGTAAATTTCGGAAACATTCCATAAATTTTGGAAACTTTCCAGGATTTTTTGGGAATATTCCAGGGATTTTTGGAAAGTTTCCGAAAACTTTCCACCCCTTTGCAACCCTAGACCCAACACGTTTCTACGTTTGTTTATTGTACATAAGTCATAAAATTAAAAAAGAAAAAAAACATTTTTTTTACCATGGGCAACATAAGCCAAATATACAGAATTATTAACATGCATTTGCAATTGTGTTGTTGTTTTGATGCTGTTATTATTTTTATACGGAAAATATTGTATATATATATATATATATATCTTTTTTTATATACTTTTTATTTTTATATAGATGTTTTATGCATTCATTTTATTATTTATTATTATTATTATTATTATTATAGTTCTCTTTGTTTATTAGTTTTATTATCCTACTGGATGCAACAAATGCCTCGTTTGTAATGGGTTTTATTGATTTTGTCTTGTCTGGGACACATGGAAACACAATATGGTAAGGGGCATAACATTTCCGTCACACGCTTGAGGTATTCGGCCAATCACAACGCACTGGATAGCTGGCCAATCAGAGCACACCTCGCTTTTCAGAACGATGAGCTTTGTAAGAATCGACGCGTTTCAGAAAGGCGGGGCATAGAGGAGAAACAATGTACATTATGTGGAAAATAATGTTTTTTTTAACCTTAAACCGCAGAAACACATTGCATTACACCAAATACACAAAATAATGTTATTTTTAGCAACATCATATGACCTCTTTTATTATCCTAACACATGGATCAAATACTGGGTCAAATTAGTAGTATTAGTATTTTTCATATTGCCAAGTGACAGAATTTGCATGAAAAATACTTACAAAAAAGTTTAACTAAATGCATGGCCTTTGTCAACAAGAAAAGATATAGCACTTTTTTAACATAGATACTCTTTTTTTTCATGGATAAGAATTTAGCAATCCTATCTATTCATAAATGTATGGTTAGGTAGTTGCATTTTATTTTATTTTTTAAGGTCACCACCCACCAGTTCATAACTGCTGACATAAATAAGACGGCTTTATCCTTTATATCCTAACGTGTGGTCTTTGTTCATAGTTAGTTCATAGTTTGTTATTGTAGTAAAGTTAGTTTACGTCTCAAATGTTGGTCCATGAGTCTAATTAGTATTTACTATAGAGCTTTTCAGTGCTGTTTTCAGTGGTGTGATTGATTAGAGTCATTAGACATGCTGTTAAACTCATTTTTGTCCTCCACCTGAAATTAATCAATAGAATGTGGGCAGAAATTGTCGGTTCTACTTTTTTGCTTGGCAGCGTGTGGGATGAGGTTCAGTACGAGCTCTGAGCTTGGTAAGAGATGGGTGTTTACTGCTTCGGATGAAAACCGCAACAGTCTGAGCTTTTAGAGTGTTATGACCTTTCCCCGGTTTATCATAAACAGAGCGAAGTAATTGTCATTGGCCACTGAAAGGGTAACATTACCTCCGTTTGCCGTGAGCTTTGTTCAGCGCCAAGGAGACAAGCGCCGTTTTATTCGCCATTAAGAAAGAAAAATGATGTTCTCCCCAGAGCGACATTCATTTTCTGTGAGGGTGTTTTGTGCCTGTACTGAGGTGTCATGTGATCTGGAAAAATGGACTATAAAAGCTGAATAAGAAGCCCGAGAGTGATTCGAGCTTCATTGATGTATTGAATGCATCATTACTTTTCATTTTCTTCCACATGCAGACTCATCCCGCATCAACTTTCACCTAAATGGAAGGGCTTTTTTTGTCCCCCGTCACGCTCACAGACAGCAGTTTTTTTTTGTTTTTTTTTGAATATTTTATTTTAAGCTTTTCACATTTTAGAGAACAATCCCCCAACCCCCCATGCCAGCAAATCAAAGGAAAGAGAAACAAACAAACAAAAAAACCTAATGACACAGTAATCAATGTAATCATGCATATATGCATACACCCACATATAGTACACATATACACCTCCATAAACATACATCGTTCATACTTGTGTATCTATACAAGAGCACATACAGCCGTCTCTACATATACACAGTCATTTAAAAAAAATAAAAATAAAAAATACCTTCCTATACCAATAAATACCCAATTATGGAAATATATATTTATTACACACTGCTATTTTATTAGATTAACCATCCTACATAAAGAAAAGGGCTAAATTCAGTTATCATGGGTCACCTTCAAAATATTCCAAGAAGGGCTTCCAAATCTGTACGAATCTCTTTGGTTTACCCGCAATCTCGTATCTAATTTTTTCCATATGTAACACATTACTGAGCTCTGTAAGCCAAGTTTCAAATTTAGGCGCAGACTCTTTGTTCCACATCAACAAAATTGTCTTTTTTGCTATAGTCATCCCATATTTAACTGTTTGGATCTGACTGAAACTATACTTCTCTAAGAAGGGGGCCCAACCTAATATTGCAATAAGAGGGTCATGAGGAAAATCAATCTTAAGTACCTTTGAATAGAAAGAAAAAACCTCAGTCCAAAATTTAGACATTTTTGGGCAGAACCAAAATAAATGAGCCAATGTACCCTCATTGGACAGAGGGATACAATTCGCTTACAGTTTTAAAAGGGAGACTATTAATAAAACCTGAACCTATATTCACAGACAGCAGTTTGCGTGTTTATTCAACTCCAGCTCATTCAAATGCGGGCTGTGTTATGGAAAGGTCCCCAGATGCACCTGCCTCTGGTGTTCTGTTTCTAGCCAAACCACCGACACTAGCTGAAGAGGATGACTAAGCATCTGTAATCCAGCCTGTCATTTCCATCCTTGTGTGTCTCATGCTGCTTTCTGATCCTGCTGTCTATATTAATTTACTATGATCCTTGTCTGTGGCTTTCTTGCAGGATTACACGTATATAATTACCATGGTCAAGCTATCTGTGACCGGACTGGATACCAAAACGGGCACATTTGTTACTTTTACCTGTGAGGTGTGTGTGTGTTTGTTTGTTTAGTAGTTTATGTATTTATTTATTTAGTAGTTTTTATTTATTTACTTTGTAATTTATGTCTTTATTTGATTATTTAAATTTTTAATTTTTTTATTTTATTTGACTTGGGTTTTATTTGAACATTTATGAATGTATTTACAATTTTCATTTGATTTATTTGAGTTTTTCATTTTTGTTTTGTATGATTATATTGTAATTTGTTTATGTATTTATATATATATTAATCATAGTTTTAGGATTTTTTAAATATTTATTTATTATTATTAACAAATGTATTTATGAAATTTGTCTATTTTATTTATTTGAATATTTATTTATTTTATTTATAATTATATTGTATTGTGTTATTTATTTTAGTTCATTTTAGACTATTTGTCTTGGGTCTTAATGTATTTATGCAACATTTGTTGATATTTATTTATTTATTTATTTATTTATTAACATGATATTTTTTTTATTTCTGATTTTGTAAAAATTATTTCATGACTATTTTATCTTTATGTAATTTGATATTTTTATACTTTCATTTGACTTTGAATTCATTGACTAATTATTTGCCGTGAGTATTTTTTATTGGTTATGATTATATAGTTTTTTTTTAATATATATTTATTTAATTAGATTTTCTTTGACTGATTTTATTTATTATTTATGAGTGTTTACGAAGTGTATTTATTGACTTATGATTTTATTAATTTATGAATATTTTTTTCTTTGATTTTTTTAAATTTTATTTCTCATTCATTTGATTTTGCTTAGTACTGTATTTACAGATGCTTTGTCTGAATTTGGCCTAATGTAATCTCATGCTGTTTTCTGA
>NW_015652263.1:612975-619525 GCF_001515625.1 Sinocyclocheilus rhinocerous | reverse complement strand
ATTATATTATATATGTAATGTAATCTCATGCTGTTTTCTGATTCTGCTTTCTATAATAATTTACCATCCTCCTTTTCTATGACTTTCTTCCAGGATTACATGTATATGATTACCATAGTCAAGCTGTCCGTGACTGGATTGGATGCCAAAATAGTCAAGTTTGTTGCGTTTACACCTGTGAGAACTTCTTGTACCCCTATACCACGTGTTGGGCTTGTATGACCATCTCCATGGTTTGGTTTTTGTGCTGGAACATTATAATATGTAACTTAATCTGGGCTGGGATGTGCTGAAGGCCTACAGGGTGAAAATCAGGGTGAAATCAGATTCTTAACATCCCATTTCCAGTCATTGTGTCACTGCACGCCTGTTGGGTGTCACGCGTCCACACCTGTTCCTCAAGACACAAGCTCACCAATGAGATGGGAAATGGCCTGCAGCCTGCTAGAAGTTTGTTCACTTCTGAAAAGGTTAGGAACCGAGTATGGATTGCAGTCGTGTTTGCACTCCATTACTCCTCAGGCGAGAGCAACATTCTCTGCTGGTTGAGAAAAGCAATAACGGTGACTTCCATTTTCAGCCTGACTGCTTTGAGACTCAGTCCAGTTCCTTAATGCCCTCCACTGGGGCAAACTCACAGCGGACCCTGAGAAATGACAGTCATTTCGGCTGAGCCTGAAGTCGGTGCGTACCTGCGGTGGAGGCGGCCGAGGTGGACGGCAAGGTTGCGGGTGAATTATGCCCGTCTAACTTTGAGTTATAAGCTGGTCGGGCTTAAAGTTTTGAAAGAACCATTCTCCCCAAGTGATTTTTTGCAAGGCAAGTCCATTCATAAATATGAACGTGGGCCGCTGTTGAGACTCACATAGGCTTTTAAGCTCTTCTTGAAGTGTTTGTTAGTCGTAATGTCAGCAGTGAGGTCAGCCTAAGGCACTTTTTGGGAGGATCAGTCTTGATTGACAGCAGCCACGGCCTGGCATCGTTGACCTTGCTCTGTCAGCCACATTATGCAGGTATTAGAGTGAGGAAAATCTATTTGGCTTTTTTCTGCCAGGGCTGGGGCGGCAGCGTCGTAATTCCTTTGGGTAATGGGCATAAAACTGATTTTTGATGGCTGAAGTTATACCCCAGAGCACAGGAGCCTTTTCTCTGTGTCTGAGGTGTCTGAAAGTTTGAATGCGTTTGTCATGCAGAGAAACCACAGCTTTTCTAACCAGATACTGCACTTGTGGGTTTCTTTCGTGATGAGAGATTTTAAGGTGGAAACTTTCAAAGAAAATTAGACTTAATTTGCTTTGGACGACGATGAGTTTTATAAGTCTTCTGACCTGTATTGATTCAAAGTTTTTATGATCTCATTTATGATTTGTCATTTTTTTAAATGTATGCATTTTTTATGATTTTATTATTTGTGTATTTATGAAATTTAATAATTCATGATTTCATTAAATTGATTTTTTATTATGATTTTATTTATGAATGTATTTTTGATTTAGATTTTTCTGAATGTATTTATGAAATTCAATTATTCATGATTTTATTAATTTGATTTAGGTTTTATCAATGATTATTGTTTGTTTTGAAATTATTTATGAATGTATGTTTGATTTTTATTTTATTTATGAATGTATTTATGAAATTTATTTTCATGATTATATTCATTCATGATTGTATTTGATTTTATCAATGATTGTTTTATAGTGATTTTTTTTTGTAAAAATATTGAGTATTTATGATTTGATTGCATAATTGATTATTTATGAAATATATTTATTCATGACTTTCATTTATGAATCATGATAATTTAAGTATTTATGATTTTGTAATTTCATTATGTATTTGATTAATTTATATTTATGCCGTAATTTGATTTGTATTTATTAATTTATTTCAAATAATTTAATTTGTATGATGATTTTCTTAGTGGGTTTTTTTTTTAAATTTTTTTTTAAAGATTTTATTTATTTATTCAAGATTTTCAAAATTGTTTCAAATCCTTTAACTGGTCACCACTAATTTAAGTTTTTCACAATTTTAATCACATTTTGGCTTTACTAGTTTAGTTTTAAAACTGACAAATGGATTTTTTTAAATTTTTTTATTTCTCAATGAATATCTGCTCATAAGCTTCATGCATAGTCATAAAATAGCAAATTGCTGTTAAAAATTGTTTTAGATGCTTCCCAAAAATATTTAATGTCAACTACCATATATAACGGGGTTTTTTTAATGCGCAGAAAAGAAAACATCCCACATTGCAGTTACCTCCTCATAAGGAAGAATAAATTACTGAAAGAGCTCCGTTTTGACAACAGGGTCACAATATGTCTGTGCATCATGTTGTGTTTGAACCTAATGTACTGGCCTCCCTTTGTGTTTCTTGTAAACAGGTGGCACTTGGTGATGCCAGGATGTTAGAAGAGACGTCACTCAAAGCCAGTCACCATGGAAACACCAGAGTAGGCCCCAGAGGAAGTGATGAAGACAGAGAAGAGAAGCAAGCATGTGTTGATATGAACCCCCAAAGTGGTCTCTACCTACAGTTCTCTGAGACCTGCTTTCCCTCGAGAAGCTCTCAACTGCATGATGATTTGAATGAGTTCTCTAATGAGTGGTCGTCCATTGGAGACTTGAGCCAAGATGCTTCCTTTTCCCTCGAGAGCTGCGTCAAGTGAGTAGCCGTCGATGTATATTGGCATCCTGTCTGTATAACTGATCTGTACAGGTTGTTCAACCTAATTGTTTCTCATTGGTCCATCAGGCTGGAGAGGAGGTGGATGCTGTGGTATGAAATCAAGAAAGAGCTCTCCTGTTTGGATGATTGGCTTCGATCAGCTGAGAAAATAGCAGCGTCCCCGAACACCAGCTATGTGCTGTATGTTACAGCAAAAGAGGAGTTACAAAAATATGAGGTAATGAGACGTTTGGTCTAACTTCATGCAGTTAGATGCTTAATTTAAGGGTCAATGACAAATAAGTGTCCATGATAATGAAAAGTGGAAAAAAATGCCTGCCAAAAATGTAATTTTGAAATGCATGCTAAGGTTCTATAAATATACTTCTATAAATATTTTTATTAGGAAAACTTTTAATTAATTTTAATGTCCCCCCCCAAATTATGGAATATTATTTCATAAATATAAGTTTTTGGGGAGTCACATGATGAACTATCATGACCTGAACTAACCCTGCAAAAGTTTTCAAATATTTAGTGAAACACTTTGTAAATAAATAAATAAATAAAATGAAATGTATGTAAGAAAGGAAAAAGAAAATCTAGTAATATTTTAAAGTTTTACAAGAATTCAAGTGATTTGGATGTAGGCCTATGTATACATGTATGAATAACATTTTAATGTATTTTTAGTAACTGCATAGATGTATACTGAAAATTGTGGTCATTTAACCGTAATTTGAAATTTTTTTTTCAAAGCGCACTTTTGTAAAAATAAATAAATAATAATAAAATATGTAAGTAATAAAAAAAAACATTTTAAATTAAAACCTAGTGACATGTTGTTTAAGTTTTACAAGTATTCAAGTTATTTGGATGTATGAATAACTTTTTAATCTATTTAGGCCTATAATAACTTCCATAGATGTGTACTAAAAAATTGTGCTGTTTTTTTTTTTTTTTTTTTTTTTTTTTTTTTTTTTTTTTTTTTTTTTTTTTTTTTTTTTTTTTTTTTTTTTTTTTTTTTTTTTTTTTTAACCGCAAACACAAGAAATATTGTGGTCTCTTTTAAAATAATTTGTTAACCAAAAAATTTAATTTGAAAAAATCATTAGAAAATCTTAAATTATCAACAATTTTACAAAAAATGACACTAGCTTGAGGCCTAGAAATACAGTAGAGCTAAAGTCACAAGTCTGATCATATTCTAGTTTAAATCTGAGGATGATAACTGTAAAACTGAGTTGCCAAAAGACAAATTACCTGCAAACTCTGGCAGTAGTGTTATTATACAAGTAGAGAGCAAGACCATCTCCAATTAGTCATTACAGGTGTCTGTTGCTGAGTGGATGCAAGCCAGCGTTTTGACGCTTTCTACAATGAAAGTGTAATCAACGACACATAGACACACTTACAAACGCGCAGACAGCACATTTACTCAGACTGTCTAGAAGCCTGGGACCCGTGCCAGTGACGATAAATGACACCAAATGGTCGTCAAACTCCTTGACTCTCCTCCTAAGCACCATTGCACCTCCCTCAGTCTTAACCCCTCGCACTAATTTCTTAAAATAACCCGCTTTAGCTAATCGGGGAACCGGTGGGATGTATTTTTTACCTTCCGGTGGTTACTTTTAGAGTTTAGAGGGGGTTACCTCTTAGTTAATCACATGATCTCACTGTGTTTTTGTATCTCCTTCCAGAACCTGCGTGCTGAGGCCAGGATACGTTTAACCCAGCTGGACGGACTGACTCAGAGGAGTCGAACTCTGGTTGGCCTGTTCAGAGGTGCTATGGGCGCACGGCTCATGGAAATGATGAAGGACTGCGGACAGCGCTGGGATCAGCTCAGCAACACTGTGGAGACTGTGTGCCGCAGGTTGAAGGTATATAAAGACCCTCAAGCTGCTCAAAGGTGTCATCTTTTAACCCTTTGGTGCTGTAGGGAAAAAAAAGTTGTTGTTTTTTTAAAGATTTTTTTTGTTTTTGTTTTTTACTTTATCGGAATGGTACTGTACTTGGTAAAGGTTTTGGCACTTGCTATTTGAACACAAAAAAAACATGAACATGATTCAAAAAGATTAAATAGTCCTGAAAAAATAGTCACACTTGTTCTTTTTACAGTCAAAAATGACTGCATAGGAAATAAATGTGAAATTAATTTCATCTATTGGAAATATTTGGTACTGCACCCAAAAAAAAAACTTATTGAAAGCCTTTTTTTTTTTTTTTTTGAGATATCAACCTCAAATTTGGAGCACAACTTTTTTTCAAATTATGGCTTTGATTTTTGCAGTTTTGGATTAAAACATGTTTTGGAAAATATAGGTTTCATATAAAGTTTTTAAAAGTATTTTTGTGCATATTTTTCATAATAACCATACATGGACGGGATTTCTAAATTGCCTAAAAATGTCAGCCTAAAAATGTTATCAGGCTCCTGTGTGTAGGTTCAGTAATTTAACTTTAATGGCAATGAATAGGTTATTTTCATTGCCATTAAAGTGAAATAACTGAACATAAACACAGGAGCCTGAGAAAAATGCTCATTTTAGAAGAAAATTTCAAACGGTACTTGGAGGCTTTTGCATCTGACCTCTTCATATATAAAATGTATTTTATTCGGCTCCTTTTTTTTTTTTCTTTTCTTTTCTTTTTTTTGAGATAACCTCAAATTCAGAATATAACTTGTTCCAAATTTGAGGCCAATATATAATGGCCTAAGACTTTTGCACAGGAATGTATATTTATTGTTTATTCATTTATTTTAACAGTGTAAAAAAATACTTTAGGTTCTCAAAGCATAATTTTTTTGGAGGTGAAAACCAGAAAAAGCACGTTTTTGAAAGATGTTTTCGTTGCTACTTTCTCTCTTTCCCCTTTCCTGCCTTCATTTTAATCCCATTAACCCTTTATCCATACAGCCTTCTGCTCTGCCTGCGTTCATCTTACATAATTCTGTCCTTCCAGCCGCAGTGACCCCTGCGCACTGTTGGTCTGTGCTCGAATGCACTGCATATGCCCCCCTTACCATGGGCTTCTATGTCTGTGTTTTGTTTATGCCATTTCCGCTCCCTGTCTGCCACATTGACGTCCTTGTTGTAATTTTGATGTGTCTCCCTGTCGGTCTCCGTCTATGCTAAAAACAGCATCAGGATGTAGACGGTCAGACAGAATCATGCTCTGTCTGTCTGTGTGTGTGTGTGTGTGTGCGCAACAGCATTTCGTCTGCCAGCGGGAGGATTTTGAGAGGCAGAGGGAAGAGATGGCAGTGTGGCTGGCTGATATGGACCTCAGGCTGACTGAAGTGGAGCACTTCTCAGGAAAAGACACCTGCTCAAAGATGCACCAGCTTCAGGTACTTTCAGGAAACAAGGATCGACCGGATTTGTCCATGCAGGGTTTTTTTTGTCATCTGGGTAGTGGTGTTTATGGGTTACAAGTGCAGTTCTTTAACCCCCTAAGTTGCAGGTACAAATCCCAGAAAGGCCAAGTTGGTCAGTCTTAAGAAAACAACATGCCCAGGTCACATTTCACCCAAAAAGAAAATGAATATATTTAGCATGAAGAAAATAGTCTACTTTTAGGACTATTAAAGTTTGTTTGCATTGGGTCATAATTGTTAATGTGTCCACACATTTTACTTTTTAAATAAGTAAATAAATAAGTACAATTAACAATTGAATGATTTAAGTAATAATGAAAAATTAAACATAACAATTAAAATTGAGAATTAAATTAAATAATTTCTTTTTTTTTTTTGTTAAAAATATTGTATCAAAATATTAAATTATTTGTTAATGTATTAAAAATATATAATTTGTTAAATACACTAATATTTTAATTATTTTACTATAACAACTTGTAATATAATAA
>NW_015652263.1:538324-612811 GCF_001515625.1 Sinocyclocheilus rhinocerous | reverse complement strand
ACTTGTAATATAATAATTAAAAAATACAATGAACTATTTAAATGACAAATTAATATTTTATTATAATTAACAAATTATAATAGTTTATAATAATAATAATATATTAATAGCTTTTATTTATTTATTTAATGTTATGCATAATCCTCATTACTGAAAAACTGCTGTTATAAAATGTATGTAAGTTTTACATTGTGACATTTCAATGGTCCTAAGCTTGATTTTTTTTTTTTAGAACTTTAATGGTTCTAAACACATTATAATCAAGTAGTTCTGAAGACCTTTATTAGGTGGTTCTGATGTGTTTAATAAGGGTTGGAACTAAACTCTCAGGGTTGTGGCCCTCCAGGAATGGAATTGAATGGCCTTGACCTATAAAAGTAATATCAATTAAGGATGTATAATCCTATATGATTGATTTTTTTTTGTGTGTGTATTTGTCTCTCAGGGGTTTCAAGAGGCAGTTGGAGAGAGTGCGGGTCGACTGAATGATTTGCTCCAGCATGGAGAAGAGTTGATCCAAAGAAGCGAGCCGGCTGATGCCCAGGCCATCGAGAACCAGCTGCAGGAACTCCTGCTCCACTGTACCCGTGTCTTTCAGGGCCTGGGCCGTCTTCACACACGCCTGCTCAGCATGAGACTGGTATATATCCATGCATGGGCACAAATTAGTTAATTTCAGGTGTGAGGACCGTTTAAAGCCTCAAACACTTCTCATAGTCTCTACTGAACTTGCATCTAATTCAATTGCACGATTATATTGGAATAAAATCAAGGTGCGTATAATCATTTCAACTCATTTGCCACACAATATTGGCTAACCAAGCGGCTGACTGAATATATATCTACAGTAGCACTGCTACGTAAAGCCAGTGTTTATGGTCAATCCTCCATAGATCAGTATTATCACACACCATATGCACAATTGACTATGAAACCTTGAAGAGTCCCTTCTCTGCCCTGATATTCCCCTGATAGCTTTTTTTATTTGATCATTTCATTTGTGCCATCTTAAGTCCACTTGCTCAGAGCAGAGCTGTTGCATTTTTCAGAAAATTATCCCAAGGGAAAGCTACTCAAGCATCCAACGTTCTGGCAGAAAAGTCATGAATACACCCCCTGAATAACCTAAATAGTTGTCTTGTAGCCAAGCAGCCACTGTACAATACATGTACTGTCCATTTGAACAGTTCCTTGTGTGAGCCTTTGTCTCTTTAGGTCCAAGCGGATCACGTAATGACATGCTAAAAATGTAGCATGCTTATGTTCTTTATGCTGTTGTCAGATATAGGACGTTTATAGAGTCCCACACCAGACATCTCCGAATGAATTACCGCTGCATATTTTCCATAGCTTAGAAGAAGCACACAATGTCTATAATGTGTAGCAATTTTTTCCACACCCCAGATCAGCATGTTCTCAGAATTTCCATAAAGTTTTTTTTGTCACAATTAAAAATGAAGAAATTGCATTGTATAGATAATCACGTTTTATATATGTGTATATATATATATATAACACTCTTCAAAGTTTCATATAAAATATATAAGAATACATTTTCATATAAAAATATATATTTGAAAATTATTACTTTTAATAACTTGAAATAATCCTGAAAATGCATCACAGTTCCTACAAAACTATGAAGCTGCACAGCTGTTTTCAACATTAATAACAATTATATTAATAAGAAATGGTTCTTGAGTTGAAGACTGGAGTATTGGCTGCTGAAAATTCAGCTTTGCCATCACAGGAATATGTCAAATTTATTACAAATAAAAAGCAGTTTTAAGTTGTAATATTTCACAATATCCTGTTTTTTTTTGTTTTTTTTATGTATTTTTGCCCAAATCTTATCCTCTTTCTTCTAAGTTAGTGCCTTTTAAACTATAATTTTCAGAATTACAATTCAATGTTTTAAGTAGTGCTGTCAAGTCAATTAATCGCATCCATATTTCACACGTTCAAAGTTTGTTTACACATAATATATGTGTGTTTACTGTGTATATGCATGTAGAAATATACACAGATACATGTATATATTAAGTGTGTGTGTGTGTGTGTATACAGTGTGTGTGTGTGTGTATATATATATATATATATATATATTCATATGATTTATTAAATAGTTTAATTTGTTTCTTGTGCTGTGGCAGGTTTTTGAGGAGGACTGGGCTCTGTGTGCTCCTGACTCAGGCTGTCCGTCTGAGAGTATGCTGGAGGATGAGTGTTTTATAGACCGCAGAATGGCACCTCAGTCTCAGGCCTGTCTTCCTCAGTCCTGTCAAGATCACCTGGTTCTGGAGTGGGACCCTTCAGTGGACATTGGTGGTTCAATCTCCCATGATGGCACAGACTCATCCTCCTTCAGTGCAGCTGCAGGTAGGGATTGCCCCGTAATACAATCCAATGGTTCCTCCAAGCAAACATCTCCATGTCCATTACTTGTAAACAGGGCCAATGGTGATCATGACATTTTAGCTGGTGATTAAATGACATGTAAATAATTGTGATCCAGTGATTTACAGGGTAAGCTTGAGACACAAACCTTGAAGTTTTTTTTTTTAACATTAAACTGAAAATCATACAGCGAAATGTATAGCAGTGTTATTTTAATATTTATATACTATATATTAATATTTTGAGTTGGCTTTTATTTTTATATTTTCTGTTTTCATTTTCATTTTAGATTTTAGTAATTTTGCTATGCAGTTTTGTCATTTAATTTTATTCCTAAACGGCTTTTAATTTTTTTTTTTTTCAGTTTTACAGTACTTTTAGTTTTAAAAAATCTAAGAAATCTTTCCTCGTTTTCCATTTAATATTTCTGTTTTATTTCATTTACCAACATCAAGGTCCACATCATTTTTTTTTTAACCCAGCCAATCTAAATATTATATTGTAGTAATGTTGATTTATTTTTGTGGTTTGCTGTTTGTCTATGGTTGATGTCTGTTATTCACTTTCCACACATCATTTCAAGTGAATATTAAATTGAAACGGGAGCGGTTTGCATTCACTATGCATATTAACACCTTGTTTATGCTTTCATGTGCGTGTGGTGTGAACCACCGCAGGTGCTGCAGAGGCATTTATGCTTCACGTGTGAATTACAATCAGGCCATTATGTAATAATCATGACCCCAAATGAGGACTGATGAGTTTATTGCATTTCATAGCCCTTTATTCTTTGTGATGGCTATACATTTCTAGTGGTTTATTGTTCTCTTAAAACACAGAAACTGTACATTTTACCCATCTGGGGGCTGTTTCATAAAACAAGTTTACCAAATAAGCCAGGTTTATTTCAGTTAGTCTGACTTATTGTCAGTTGATTTGGTTCAAAATAAGTCAGACTAACTGAAATAAGCCTGGCTTATTTGGTAAACTTGTTTTATGAAACAGGCCCCAGGTGCATCAACATTTTCTTTCTTCTTCTCGGGTGTGCCTTACACAGATGAACCAGCCAAATATCCTCTGAGGAGGAGAGTCTACATGAGTCCTGTGGACTCGCAACCAGACAATGCTGCTGTCAGCGTCAAGCAGCCAGTAAGTCCATCTGACAGCTCAGCTTCATCTTATCCTTATTTACATTATGAACCAAGAAACCACAGCCCACGTTTTAATGTATGATATAGTGTATTTGCATACATTTTCCATCTAGCAACGAAATGTAATTGAAATGCAAATGAGGGGATTGCGTGGTCTTTTTTGGGGCTTTCAACTGAAAAGATCACAATGTGGTCTCTGTGTTCGTATGCGTGCATAGACGTAAGCACACGTGTTCCTGCACATGTTGTAGCATGCAGTGTATGTAACATGCAAATAGATGGTTACATGTTAGTTGGTGTGTTTTTTTCTGTATTGAGCACAGCTGGCTTCAGATTTAACTTTAAAACAAATTAACCACTCTAAGTGCATTAAAGCAGGGGTTTTCAAATTAGGATCCAGGACCCCCAGGGGCTGCAAGGGAATTCTATGGGGTCCTTGGAAAAATTTGTCCTGAAAAAACAAACAAAACTGTATAAAAAGATTACTAAATACATGATTCAAATAAATAAATAAATTGAAATGAATCTAACAGTACTATAATAGTATTATAGTTTATAAATGGAAAAAATTTATAAAAAATAAAACTTATTTAGTGAGTATAAGAAAAATGTAATTATGTAACAGAAATAAGAAATTATAAATATTCTACAAATATTTACACACTTATCATTTCATAAATAAATGTAATTATTATAAATGTTATATTTGTGTATAAATTGAGTCTTTAAAAAAATCAGTGAAAACATTTTTAAATCTGAAATAAGATTAAATAAATGATTAAAGTAAATTAATAAATATAAATGCATTTAAATAAAGAAATTTAAATAATCGAACAGTACAGTACAACAGTGAGTGGAAAATATTTAATTTCTATTATAATTTACATAATTATGTGTTAATTTTTTAAAGCTTAAATTGGATCTTTAATGCATGACACTAAATAGCTGCCTTTCGAATTTTAGGATAGGGGTCCCTCGCACAAGGATGATCATATTTAGGGGTCCGTGGCATCTTAGATTAAAAACCCTGCATTAAAGGACATTTCTTTGAAAACAAATGCATTTTTATGTATAGAAGCAAACCTTGATGCTAAAAATGACTATGAATATCATGCATGTGTGTATTTCTGTAATGTAGGTACATGCTGAACGTAGTTGCTGTGTTTTTCAGGGCATTAAGAAGAGCTTAGAGTATGCGGCCCCACCCCAGACGCCAGTGTCAGGTAAAGCCGTGGCTCCTGATTGGTCAGTGTGACTGGTGCCATCCACTGAAGGCAGTGTCCCTCTCACAGCTTAATCACTCGATAATCATGGAAGAGCTGCTCTCAATTTGGCTTGTTTTCTAGTATCCTTGAAAAATAGCCAAGAGCCACCAAAACCTTGATTATGAGGGTCATGATGGGCAACGATCTCAAAACTTTTCAGCCTCTGTATTGTGATTTAGCCCATTCAAAGCAGCAGCTACATCTCCGATATTATATCTGGTGCTTATATTCAGGAATTAGACATTTTATGGTATATATCTTGTCTAATCCACAGTCAGCATCAGGAATTCTTTTCACTGCCTCGTCCTGATTTGTTTATGCTTAGAGACTATGCTAATGTCTGTTTTGCATGTGTGTGTGTGTGTGTGTGTGTTGTGGATACAGTCATCAGAACTGGCAAGCATCAATACGCCGGACCATTTAAGACTTCCACACCTGGAACTAGGGCTCCTGAATCTGTGACCTTTGACCCTGAGCGCATCAGTGCTTGGCTGGGCCAGACGCATCAACTTTGTTCTAAAGCCGTCCAGACAGAGCATGATCCACAGGTATATTTTGCTTGGTGTGTTCTGGGACCTGTGATTAGGGAGGCCTCACTAAGGTTCTATATTATACACGACTGTTCAAAATATTGTTTGTTTGTTTGTTTGAAAGAAATTCATGCCTTTATTCAGTCATATTTTTATTTGAGCAATGCATTAAATTGAACAAAAGTGACAGTAAAGACTTTTATACAAATAAAACTTTAAATGTCAAATAAATGCTGTTCTTTTGAACACTGTATTCTATAAGTTTCACTGTTTCCACAAAAATATTAAGCAGCACAACTGTTTTCAGCACTGATAATAATAATAATTTTTTTATGAGCAGCATATCAGCATATTAGAATGGTTTCTGAAGGATCGTGTGACACTGAAGACTGGAGTAGTGATGCTGAAAATTCAGCTTTGCCATCACAAGAATAGATGACATTTTAAAATATATTAAAACAGAAAATATAACCATTTTACTGTTTTTATATCAAATAAATGCAGCCTTGGTGAGCATTAGACACTTCTTTCAAAAACACTTAAAAATCTTTTGAACGGTAGTGTATATAAACGTTTAATCTGCTCTGTGAGTAATGCTACTCATTACACTGTCTGTCAAAAACCGTTTGATGGCTCTTGCAGATTACTTTTGACATTAGCTTGATGTCAATATTATAGAATTTTTGTTAATACCAGAGGTACATCAGTGTCACTTACTTAGAAGCAGTAAATGGCCAGCTGCTGCTGCCCATGTGTTTATAATGAATTACAGCTCATAAAATCATTAGACTATCAAATAGATTTAGACTACATTTTATATAGCCATTAATTATAGTGATTATATAAAATCATTGAACTTTTTCATCAATGGGACAGTCTCTCACAAAATGTCAAGATGTAGAAATTCATTTTCTATTTTTTGTGACCTTAGTTTTAGCTGTTGATGTTTAATAGATACATTTTAAATTCAGAAAGTCTGTGACTGCTTTAATTTATACTTTTTATTTAACCTGGAAATAAACTTATGCTGATAATATAATTATAAATGAGGAAAAAATAATACACATTGCATTAAATCACAAAAATGCACTAGTGGGCTTTTGGGACTCATATGTTCTTCTACACTGCACTGCATCTACAGTCTTCTTCATAACTTGCTGATTTTGTTCTGGATTTAATTTCTGCTTCATCGGTGTACATATTTAGTACTGCAGTCATAAATGCAGAATGGATAGTGCAATTGCGCATGGAGAAATTTTTGCCAAATCTCATTAAGACTAGACACTGCAGTCGCAGTCTGTGCACATTATAACAGTCTCTACTCTGTTATAGTCATCATGCTGCTTTTCCACCATTAATAGATGTCACATTGACTTTCTGAAGACCAGTTTGTGTCCTCAAAGTGTTGTTTAAATCTACATTCATAAATCTATCATATTTATCAATATTTCTGTGGCTAAAAGCTTATTTTAGGGATTTCATAAAAGAAATGTTTACGAGGAATATGAAGCACATATTATTCAACCGTGCTAATTAATCCATCTCAAATGAATCTGTACCATCTTGACTTAAAAAGCTCATCGCGAGATGTGAGGGGGGCGACGTTAGTTTCTGGGAAAGAGAATCCTCTGCACTGATTTCAAAGAGCCTCTTGTAATTTCTCAGCGCTCATGGCTAATTGGCAGCTTTACAGGGATGGGGAAAAAGACCCGCCGCTCTAACAGGCTCTATAATGGCTGCCGTAATTGTGGGTACAAACATAGTGAGGATCTGGCACTGCAAAAGGGCCAAGAGCGCCTGTGTAATGTCACACTAAAAGGTGGACGAGGCAGTGAGTCTGTTGGTCCCATTAAAGGACTCAAAGAATGAGAGCAAAACCGAGAACACAAAAAGACAGAGCCGCCTTGAACCTTATTAGTTAATGGAGCCCATCTCTTTCGATTTACAAGTGCCTTTTGTAGCATAGCGAAGCTGTCACATGTAGTGAGAACTCTGCTGTCCACTCTTTGGCAATCGAAAGTGTTTGTTGCTTCTGTGAATCTTTATAGGCGCGCTCCAGTTTTTCATCTCTGCCGTCCGGAAAGGAGGAGGAGGGAGTTGAGTATCAAAAGAGCGTGCTCCCCCAGAGACGCCCCCACCCACCACACATGTGCTCCATCCCCCGCCCATCCCAGTCATGTGACCTCCAGCATCACTCTTACCACCGTCACAAAGACCCACAGGTATGTCTCGCTCGCACAGACACGTACGCCCCTTCTGCACAAGCACCCTTCATATGTGTTACAAACACCTTAACTGCTTTTCTGATCACCTGGGGTTTGCGAATTAAAGCCAGACCTGTTAATGTGTAGCAAATGTGGCGCCTTGCATGATTTTTATGATGTGCTTTACACCTCTTAACACACCCCACACATAATTGCACTTGTAATGTGCACCGGTGCCAAAGAACTGGTAAACAATAGAGTCCCTGCAGGGCTTTGTTAATCTCAAGCTATTATCGTCTTGTCCCTCTCTGTCACTAGAGGCAGCAGGAGAGACTTTGTTTCCCCGACTCTTTGGAGGACAACACCCGTGCAAAGTTGAGTCGGTGAGAAAGTGTGTTCCTATGCAGACTTCAATGAATTTGATTAATAAGCTGGTTGATTTATTATGGTAGGCATTATGTATTTTCTAATGCTAAATTGCACCTTGAGTAATTTTTTTTTTTTCCTGTGAACAGCTGGGAAAATAGTCATTAGAAATGCATTAGCATTCAAAAGTTTTTCTTTTTTTTAATAGTTAATAACTTAATTCAACAAGGACATATTAAATTGATTGGAAGTGACAGTAAAGACATTTATAATGTTAAAAAAGATTTTGTTTTTTCAAATAAATGCTGTTTTTTTTATTTTCTATTCATCGTATAATTTTTTTTTTTTCACAAAAATACTAAGCAGCACAACCGTTTTAAAAATTTATAAGAAATGTTTTTGATCAGCAAATCAGCATTTCTGAAGGATCATGACACTGAAGCCTGGAGTAATGGTTGCTGAAAATTCGGCTTTGCCATCACTGGAGTAAATTGTTTTAAAATATATTCAAATAGAGGGGTTATGTTTGAATTGTAAAGTCACAATATTGCTATTTTTAAAGGGATAATTCAGTCAAAAATTAAAATTTTTCTTTTCTCCATACAGTGAAAGTTAATAGGGTTCAATATTATTTTGTACAACATATTTAATGTTGAACCCAAGATTCTTACCATTGAGCCAGTGATTTGGGCAGTGTCCAAAAAAGGATTGGACTGCAAAAACGCAATGAGAATCATTTGACAAAGTGAAGTCATATGCTTCCCTGACCAGTTCTTTAAGGACAGCCTTGGCTTGCAGTTCTACCTCACCAATGCATACCAAACTTAAATTGTGTAAACTAAAATTGATTTATGCCAGGGATGTACAATCCTGCAGAGTTTAGCTCCGATCCTAATTAAACACACCTGAACCAGCTAATCAAGGCCTTCTGGATTACTAAAAAGAAACTTCCAGGGCAA
Source organism: Sinocyclocheilus rhinocerous (assembly GCF_001515625.1). Lineage (NCBI taxonomy): Eukaryota > Metazoa > Chordata > Actinopteri > Cypriniformes > Cyprinidae > Sinocyclocheilus > Sinocyclocheilus rhinocerous. The sequence goes on along the minus strand of NW_015652263.1, from coordinate 603,939 downwards.
GTTAGAGGTAAACTCTGTGGGAGCAAGATTGGACAACATTGCTTTTTGCCAATTATCACCATAGCAGGGAACAGGTCTATTACTTCTGAAAAATGGCCTTTTATCATGATGTATTTCTGTTTCCAGTGAACTGTGTGAACCGAAGGCTTCTGCTGGCAGCTTATGGCACAGTGGCTCCTGGCTTTTGGGGCCCTTGAGGTTTTTTAACATGCGAAAGGCCTCAGCACCACTGCTGGTCCTCCTATTTGCCCTCTTGCTTGCTGTGGTGATCTGGCCCCTCATCTCACTCCACGATACCTCATGCCATCGGTCCAATACTCTGACCCGCTCATTTCACTTGGCCCTACATTACAAAGGACCCCCTCCCACCTGAGGACACAAGCAATAACGGCAAAAAGTTTAGTAAGCACACACGGGATTGTTTTCAGGGTTTTTCGTATGTTTTTTTCCAAATTTCTATGAAAGCATGTGTCACCTGAAAACGGAGTGGGTCTCTATATCCATTTGGATGCATGACCAGGGTTGCGTTGGTCATGGATTGTACAAAAGTGTCCTTAAGTGCCGTCCACAAGATTTAAATATGGTTGGACTCAAGGCCATCAAAGCTTATGAGTGCAAACTAATATAACAAGTGCACTTAATTCTGCTCTGATGCTAATTTTCTCACAATGTCAGAGTGAATTGTATAAAACTAAATTGATTTGACAGCTCTGGAAGCATCTCTGTTTGAAACTGCCATGTTTTGCAAGTTTACTTGAATTTTTGACTGACAGATTAAGCATTTTTGGCCAACCAGTTATTTATAGGTTTGTTAGAGGTAAATTTAAAAAATAATTTAAAAAGCAGATTGTTTATGAATGAAAGGGGGGTGTGTGTGTATGTGAGTGCTTGCTTTAAGATTTTTTGTTTGTTTGTTTGTTTAAAAACGAGTTTTGTACAGAAAGAATATAATTGAACATTTCATACTGCATCACAATATGCAATATTTGATCAAGAACCACTGTACTGTACACTGTAATCGCTGTAACATTTATTTTTAAAAAGGGCATTCTGCACTGTATTTAATAGATTGCATCAGTCCAATGAAGAAGATAAGCAAGCTTTAAAGCGAGTCCTTGTGCTCATCAAGGATGGGTTTTGCACTGTTATCCACTTGTAAAATAAAAGAGATATGTGAAAACAAGTGGCTGGCTGTGGATGGTGACATTGGAATGTGTGTAGAGTGATACGCCGTGTGATTCTCATGGGGGGAAGCAGTCAGTGTCTTTCTCTGTGTATCTGGCTTGCTGGACAAGCTGAAAGAGGTTTTTGTGCTGCTGCTAGAGACTAACACTCAAAAAGATTATGAAAGAATGTTTCAAATTCAATTAGCACACAAATGATCTTCGCTGGAAACGTCTGCAGATGGCCTTTCAACCTCATCTCGATCCATTCAGAGCTCTTGGGAGTTGTACTATAGTCAACGCTGCAGAAAATGAAGTGTTGTGTGCATGGGTAAGCAAGCCTGTCTTTGTTTGATGATGAGTTTATTTACTTGGCAAAAACGGAGTCTCAAATTGAACCATATACCCCTGCAAGCCTAGAGCCTATAAATCGAAAGCAAATAAATTCTGGTATCCACCTGAGGAGGACATGAACAAACGGAGGATTTCTGTGGCAATAAAATCTTTAGAGGAAATAAAAAAATTTTTAAAACTCTGCCAAGGTATTGAAGGTCAGTGCTGCTGTTACAATATCAGTAATTGCTGATATAAAAAGCATTTGGATTGGATGGAAAAGAATCATGAGGTAATAGTTCCTGTGAAAGAAGAGGAGATGGCTTTTTAATAAAACATGCAAATGAATTTATCTGGGCTGCATAACTTGCACGATCTTGAACCAAATGTGATTTCTTTATTTTTTAATGAGTGTAAATGCATTTTAATTTTGGCTTCTAACTCGCTCTTGCGGTTGCTATCATTTAAATGTGGCATTACGAGTTGACAGGACAGATGTGCATCACAAAATGCAAAAAATGTGAGTTGGGACAACCTGACTCTGATTAGGCAGCATCACTAACTCAGTTTTGTGATGGTTGCTTAAAATTAATATGATGCCATTTACCACAACAGGCCTTGCTTATGTAGAGGGAATTGCCACGCTTGGAAAAAGAAAAAGCATTTTGTTTGTGCATCATTCAGCTGAAATGTGGACGAAGGCCCAGCAATTTGCATTCCAGTGTCTTTTTATTATGTTAGTAACACCATTACCATTAATAACACCGTAAAAAAACACACCACACAAATATATATATATACAGGTATATATATATATATATATATATATATATATCAGACTTATATGGCATTAAATATTATGTGGTATGATACAAAAGTGTACATAAGTATATAAACTTACAAATATTAAACTTAAAAATACAAATACTTTTATGAGAGAGGGAGAGAGAGCTTTTTATTAAATGAATTTTACTTACAGTATAATCATATGTAGCCTGTATATTAAAATTTTTATAAAGTAATATGAACATAAATATTGAGTATACATGCATGTTATGAATATTTAAATTTTTTTACATTTAATTAAAAAGTTATATATAGAGAGAGAGTGAGCGAGAGAAAGAGCCCTTTCTATTAATTAATTTTACCTATATATATTTATAATCGTTTTTTTCAATGTTATATTTTGCTCCCTGGTCACCCTTGCTAAACAGTAAGCTAACACCATTTCCATACTGTTCTAGTTTTAGAAATGTCAATGCTGACTGTACTTTGTTTTTGTTTCCTTTATGCCCAGTTTAATGTACTAATAATCCTATTTCAGAAAACATCTCATCTCATTTGTTCATTGACTCGTTGGTTATACTCAGTATTTAGACATCACTCTGGCATCAGAACTATGTCTGCACACGTTTCACGCTCTGCATGATGGACAGCGGCTGCACCGAAGCCTCTGTGATCAATACTAAAAGAAGCATTTCACAATGATTAGCTGTTGTTTTCAGATACCATTTCTGTGTCCTGCCAACACAAGTGGGCAAAGGTACTCAAGTAACTTAATGAGATAGCATGGAGCTAATCGACAGGATAGGGCACCATTGGCTGGGACCTTGGCTCCCAGAACCCCCTCCCACACAGCAGGGCTCGGTCACAACAACACCAGTGATTGAGACTGACAGGCTGTGCACTAATAAAGAGATTACATGGAAATCCCTCTGAAGCCAACACTTCAGGACAGCGCTCGTTTGGAGATCTAGAACAGCTGCACCTCAAAGGTTGTCCATGCGTGAAGTTAACGTTACGTTTAGGCCACAAGGGACACATTAACCCTTTAAACTCCACCCCTGTAAGCTCACGCCCAAGTCTCAATAGCCAATCAGCAACTGATGCATAGAACCATGTCCCCGCCCTACTTTTTTTATTTTTTATATATATAATCCATTATGCTCTGATATACGTCACATTCTGGAAGAAAATTGTCGCTACTTCAGTTTCAACTGGACTTTAAAGGTATAATTGACCACAAAAATAAAAATTTGGTTGTCATTTAATCACCCTCATGTGTGTATGAGGACTTCTTTTTTGAGGGCAAAGCAAATGTTGAAAACCGTAAAAACAGTTGTTTTGGACCCCATTGACTTCAGGCATAAAACAGTTGAAACATTCTTCAAAATATCAGAGAAAAGTAAGTCATATAAGTTTGGATCGACATGAGGGTGAGTAAATGATGACAGTTTTAATTTTTGGGTGAACTATTCCTTTAAATTGTGATTATTTGAGGATAACAAGCAATTTTTGTACCTGACAGCCGTTCATTTATGGGACTTTTGTCGATTAAGCAAGTTGAGATCTTTCATCCCACTGCCCTGGTGGACAGCTTAGACAAGCTGCACTGTTCGGTGACCTTTTATAGTATAATGCTGATTGGTTAATTCACCCAAAAATGAAAATTAGCCTGTGTTTTTCTCACCCTCAAAGCATCCTAGGTGTATGTGACTTTCTTCTTTCAGACGAATCCAATCGGAGTTATATTAAAAATTGTCCTGGCCCCTCCAAGCCTTTCAATGGGGGTAAGTAGCTGTTGGTTGTCAACTAGTTGTCGACAAGTTATTATCGTTAGCTAAAAGTAAAACCATAAAAAATTTTCATTTTAATTAGTGCTGTCAAACGATTAATCACATCCAAAATAAAAGTTTTTGTTTACGTAATATATATGTGTACTGTATGTATATATAAATACAAATTCATGCAATTATATATTTAAGAGAAATATGTTGTTTATAAATATATTTATATATAATATGAATTACATCAATATAAATATATACATGTAAATATTTTCAAAATATATACTGTATATGTGTGTGTTTTATATATTCATAATAAATATACACAGTACACACACATATATTATGTAAACAAAAACATTTATTTTGGATGCGATTAATCGTGATTAATCATTTGACAGCACTAATTTAAATACAATTAAAACACATTTTATTTCAGCTAGTTGCCAAGGCCACATTTCTTTTTTTCGTTTAATTTAACATGAAGTACTAAAGTAACTAAAAATAAATAAAAATTCACAAAAAATATGGATATATAAAAAAAAACTACTAAATATGACAAAACACAAAATGTCTAAAACTGTAACTAAAATTAAAGTGAAAACAGAAAATATTAAATTGAATTTTTAAAAAAAGTTAACAAAAATGATAGTAGTATAATAATGACATTAAAATAACACTGGTTCACAATATGATCTGTAACATGCATTTCGAAAATAGATTTTCATTAATGCCGACTTCTCAGTCTTGAGCATCTCTCAGTCTTCCAGTGCATGTTATGATATTGCTGTGTCATCACCCGGACAGCAGCAGGCCTAGCATGGCCAGCTCTTATTTTGGATCAGATCAGGCCTGATGTAATCTCCCCTTATAGGAGCTGATGGATGTTTTGGGCTGGCAAGGAAATAAATAGGAAGGTGGACATCCAAAAAATGTTCATTCCACCAAAGTTCTCCTAGGTGCAGGTTGCAGAGGAGTGAAGTATGCCAGAGCAATCTATTTTACACGGCGCAGCCGAAACCTAATTACACAGATTAATGTCCCATGGAAGGTGCCATTACCAAAATAGCCTCCTAAAAAAGGAGGAGACTTCGCTTCAGCCCAAATATGCGGTTTAAATGCTAATGGATCCTTCAAATCTAGATTCGAATATGTACGTCTTGACTTTCTCCAGTCTGCTGCTGGAGTAAGATTTTGTGCAGCCTTTAATTCCCCCTCTGCAGGCACTTCTCTTGACAATGACAGTAAGCCTGGATAAGTCTCCACCCCACCTTCTCCGACGTGAAATATTTAACCAGGCCTGCCAGTAGCAGAGCGAAAGGCTAAACTTATCATTCAATACTGATTTCGTTCCCACGTCTTACCTGTTTAGTGTGCAAATGCCGGACTGATTAAACTACTTTTACTTTCACAGCGAACCGCCAGGGACCCGGCATTGGGGGGCTAACAGAAGTTGATCAGCTCACTTCTGATCCCGGTGTTTACAGCTGCGTGTGGAAGCACGTGCTGGTCAACCTGCCACGACACCGGCTTCTTAAAATAAGACCTTGGTTGTGGTGGAAGAGAGCGCGGGAAATGGAGTTGACAGTCGGAGCCATGAGCTTGACGCGGCCTTCGGTTGAATGTGTCAGACCAGAAGCACCCCACCCCCAGCTTCACCCCTCTGCTCACACACAAGCGCACTGTCGCAAGGCATTTGCGTGGCAGAAATACACACACTTGCTCCTTCCACGCCATCCGAAGCCTGCACGGGCATTACACAACAGCAGTGCAACATCTTCCCATCTCCATGCTAGAGCCTATATGTGACATCAGATGTGCATTTACAGGCTTAGTGGCAGGATTTTGTGGGCTGTTGAAGGAAGAAGCTTGTGCATGACCTATGTGTTTACAGATGCCATAACTGTGGGAAGAACAGTTTTTTTTTTTTTGGAACTCCTGTTGTTTTTTCTTACAATCCGTCACGTCTGACTGCAACCAACAGCTGACCTTCACATCCTTCTTCTCTCATTGCTGTGTTGCTCATGACATTGAGACACAGGTTAGAAAAATGTCTCAAATGAATTCAATCATTATTTGTTTTATCATTTTTTGTATCACAAATGTTGTGAATCGTTTATTTATTTAGCCCTTTTGATACACTGTGGCAAGGTATTGCATAGCCTGAAAATTATTTCAATCAATCTATCAATCAATCAATCTATCTATCTATCTATCTATCTATCTGTAGTTGTTTGTTTGTTTGTTTGCTTGCTTGTTTTTATTAATTAATGAATTAATTCTCAAATTAATTAATCAATCACATTTCATACACAGTGGTAAGACTCTGGATTGTCTTAATATAATTATTATGAAATATAATTTCATTTATTAATTTATATATCACTTTTCTTAGATAGTGCAAGACATCGCATAGTCTTAATTTTATTTGAATTAATCAATCATTTATTGATTGGTTGATTGATTATTTATTCATTCATGGATTCACTTTTTAAAAAGGCATTTAAATTTTTTTTTATTTAATTATTTTTTTCAATCATATTTCTTTAAATATTTCAATTATTTATTCATTTATCAATCAAATTGCATTGGTTATTCAAGGTAAGTAACAGCCATAATAAAGAGGAAAAAAAGATACAGGAGTCATTTTTAAGTGATTTAAAAAGAATGCATTCATGGATTAAAATGTATACAAAAGGAATAAAAAAATACATTAAAAATAATATAGTGCTATTAGCAAAGTGCAACATATGCAGTCACTGAATCCGGATATATTTTTATTATATAAATTATTTATATTTCCCTATCCTGACCAGGTATTATCAAGAGGCAGTAGCCTATACCTGCCAAGTGATCTATCATCTCTGAAGTGCAGTGGAAGGTCAGACAAAAACTCTGTTCATCACACACGTGCACACATAGCCACCTACACAATCATAACTGAGTTACTTCATGTCCTGTAAAAATAATCCCGTTATCCTGCTATTTATAGATCGTCCCTTAAACTGACCAATCCCTCATGCTCCTCCCCTTCGCTTGAATGAGGATGATTTTACTATGATTCTTTGGCAGCTTGATAATCCTTCATCGTCGCTCAGTTGCGCCATGAGCCAGACCAAGACTGAATGTCTGACTCGATGATGCCTCCAGACAGATGTGGCATCCTCCATGAGGAAATTAAAGCTCAATGAAGGAGCGCAGAATTCTCTTGCAGATGCTCAATCGTATGAAATATTCATCACAGAGCGACGCATTTCCAGCGGAACGCACATATTATTCTGGCCTTGGGGCAAATTTTGTCCGATATTTTAAACAAGGACACAATAAAACACTATTTTGGCCTTGGCACAGTCCTAAATATTCCATTTCATTCCCTGGCTGCTTTAAGGTCTCAAGAGCAATTTCTGTGAAGTAGATACTTGTAATAATCTTTCTTACTGTCCAGTTACATCAACCCAAAATGCACACGGGCCTTTGTTCTGATTCCCCAACAATTAGCTTCAGATAATGAGGTCAGTTGTTCACATTTCTATTTGTGGAGCCTGTGCAAATGTCTTTTCATTTTGTAAGGGAGCGTGTAACACAGGGTGAGATGTAACACCATCAGTTTAACCAATTAGAATTTAGCTACAGCGATGACATCACTATCATACCAGCCTCCTCAGGTGAGAGTAAAAACAGTAGACTCTGGTTTATAAATTAAATTTGATATCATATTAACGAACATTAAAGGACAGAACCGGCATCTAAATCATATAAATTTGATATATCTACACAAATGTTCATGTACATTAAAAACATGAAATATCATGGCTGACTTTACAGGAAGGTACTTAATTTTTTATAGAGGTGTTTTACCTGTATTTTGAATTTTGCACTTCAATGCATTTGTGTTAAATAAATCAGAAATGTATTTTCCCCTCACTCTGTCTATGAAAAGATAAAATAAAAAATACAAATAGAAGCATATATATATATATATATAATTCTGTCCATGCCTCCATCAATTTATTTTTTTAATTTTCTTATAATTTTTACCACAATAACTTCATGTACAATGTGTGTGTGTGTGTGTGTGTGTGTGTGTGTATGTATGTATGTATGTATAATTTTAAATGACTGTCCATGCCTCCATTTTTGCTTATTTTTAAAATTTTCTTATTTTTACCATAATAACTTCATGTACAAAATTCATATTATATATATATATATGTGTGTGTGTGTGTGTGTGTGTATGTATAGTTTTAAATGTCTGTTCATGCCTCCATTTTTACTTAATTTAAAAAAAAAAAAAATCTTATTTTTTACCACAATAACTTCGTTATTTAAATTCAGTTTTACATCTCACTCTTGTAGGCTACTGAAAAAAATAAAATAAATAAAAATAAAGAAATGACAGAAGCAAATCTCTCTCTTTCTCTTTATATACTGTATATGTATATGCCTCCATAAAAAAATCTATTTTTACCACAATAACTTTATGCAAAAAAATTTGAATGCCCATTGTTTTTACATCCCACCATTGCACATTATCTATCATAGCCTACTGAAAAAAGAAACAAAGCATATGTTTCCAATTTTTTTTTTATTTTTTCACTATTTTCTTACCATAACTTTATGCACAAAATTTTACATACCCCCCTTGTACATTCTTTATACTTGACATTAATTTACACAGTTTATGGAAACTCCGTAATTTCTAAACTACTTCAACTCAGCAGACAAATCACATCAAAGTTTAAGAAATAGCAGGTAGTTACAGACGTTGAAACTAAACGTTACAACACTCCCCAGTCTCCCCGACCACTCGATCTGTTGCCCTGCGTCACCGAGGTGCAGAAACAATCCGCGGACCTGCCGCAGCCAATCTGAAGACATCACCACATTTCACGCAAATCAGGGGAAGTGGCTCAAATTAAAGTTACCATCTCAACCCCGTACAGTAACCTTCTTAGTGTAGGGGGCGGGTGTGTGTGTGTGTGGTGGCAGGGTGGGGGTGGTCTCCCTGGTTGCTAAGGGCAACAGGGTGAGATAGATGGAGCCGCAGCTGCGCGTCTGTTAATACCAGCGCTCGACCCTCAACGTCCCCTCGCGCGCAATTCTCCACACACACACACACACTGATCTCTCAGTCAAGGCATGAGGATGCGAGCGGGGATTTAGTTTCAGTGTCTTTTCCAGTCTGCAGCAGATTATTACCTTTCCTCTAGCACACGGGACGGATTTACACACGAGGAACAAGGTTTGCAGACTCTTTTCTTAGTTATAATGTTTTTGTTGTATTATTATGAGTATTTCTGTCGTGCAGAACTTCATTTTGCATTTATGTGTCAAAATACATACGTGTTGTTTTGAACGCTTCGCCTATGCAATGCATTTACAATGGATATTATAAGGAAGTGCAGAGATTTATTTGGAAAGGACAATAGGCGCGCAATGACTGCGCCCTGGATTTGAATTCGTAGGTATAGTGAAATTGAGTATTTGGTTCAATTAATGCGTTTCCAGCTTGTCTTGCTTTGTTTATATTTATGAATAAGGACATCTGCTTCACTATTGCGTGTTTTCTCAAGCAACTGGTACGAGTTCATTCATTCATTCATGCGATCAACTTCGCCAAACGTGCCAGACTGTCCTCTCGCATATTATTATCAGACGCACTCAAGTGTGAATTTGCTCCCAAATGTGTCCAGTCTGTGGTGTAGGCTATGTGTCAGTGACATATCTTTTTACAACACAAAAGCACTTGGGTCGCTGAATTGGACACTAACGAGATTTCGAGAATAAAACAAGCATGGCTTTACCACAATAGACACGGAATGCGCGCGCGCTTGTGCGTGTGGCGCGCGGGTTGTTGTTTTCCAGCTGCATGATGATTTCATAATTCCCACATCACACATTTACACTATGACAGACGTGTTAGCGGTTACTGGAAGCTTCGTGAATCGAAATATTTTTCAATTATTCCACTAACTACTGTGATGTTCTATAAATTGGTGATCTGAATCAAGTGGCGTGAATGAGCATTGTTCAGGGTTGTTTTCCAGACACAACGGAAGTAGGATGTCTGCTTGCGTCTTTTCGACGTTTTTTTGGCAAATAACGTACTACTCGTGCAGCGCCGTCAATTAAAATAACTTGAGTGATGTTGATAAACACATTTTTACAAAATGGAGGAGATGGTTAGGAACGCATTAGCAATGCAAATGAGGTTTTGAAGAGCACTGGCACCTGCTGTCTCGAGCATTTGCATAGGCTTTTCCCTCGTTTCTCATTAGAATCATGTTCTACTTTTGCAAAGCAAGGTTTGAGCCCACACTTAAGGCTTTATCGAGGGAGCTTCTCCAAGTCTCTTCTACTGTGTTTGCATAACAAAGGGCAAGGGTTTTGTCCATGAAAAGAGGGGACAAAACCGTCAAGCCTCAATTGTCCCAGTGTCAGTCGGATGGGCAAGTAGGGTCTTGTGCCCCATCAGTAAACAGACTCAGTCACGGCAAAATCCAATTAAGCCATGTTCTTTCCATCAGGCTTTTCACAAGGCAAAGAATATTGCTTCTGTTTTTTACGCTACTGTACTCATTTTACGGTGCATACAGTCATAAGGTTCCTTGAATAAATCAATTATGTAACTATGTTAAATGTGGTTTCACCTCTAGCGTCTCAGACCAAATACAACGTAAAATAATTTGAAATTCGCAAGTGGGTCATTCAGAGGAAGCATTAAATTGCTTGAAGCATCAAGAAAGCCTGACGAAATTTTTCATTTTTTTAATCTCAAAAGAATCCTCTGTGTAGAAACAAAACCAGCCCCAGTGTTAAGCGATATGAGTTGACCTAGGGTGAAAAGTTTAGAGGTTTATAATAAGATCTTTCATCGTCATATGGGCAACGGTATGTGGACTTATTTTTGCATTTGCCATTTTCACGTCCTTGCCTGACAACACATACGTGTGCATTTACGCAATGAGATAAGCTAAATGTCAACAGAAGATGTGGTGTATTCAGCTCAATATCTAAATGAGAGATTTTATAAAGTACAAGAAAAACTCCAAATAGCCTAAATGGTAAAACACATCAGTGATCATGTGTACACTGTGACTCCAAGGTGATTGGAGGCACTTAAAGACAGCATAAGTTTGTCTAGTACATACTTTATTTTTACCCCATGTAGAACACAACAGTACAGCTAAGATACACCAGTTTCAAGCATTGTAAAAAAAAAAAAAAAAAAAAATCTCATATGCTGATTGAAATACATGCAGCCAATTTAAAACTGATTGTTGTGTTTTCTCCTTCTAGCTTTGAAGTCCATCTACTCCATACGGAATATGATGCAGAATTGCCCATTTCTTATGGAAATAAGTTGGATAGGAACACTCACAGAGCTGTTGGCTGATTATCAATGAACTCGGTTCCATAAAGAACTCAAGGAAATAAGTATATTTCAACGAGGAAGACCTGATAGCTGGAGTTTTTATTTTCGATATGGCAGCAACCGAGGCTAATGCAGAGCCTGTCCAAGCAGACATTGTCGAGAACAAGGCCAAGGTAGAAACCACAAATCCAGCCCCAGCTTCAACAGAGGAAGCCCCAGCTTCAACTGAGGAAACACAGCCTACTACTGAGGCACCGCCAAGCACAGAGCAACCAGCTGATAGCAAATCCAAGCCAGCCTCTGAGAAAATATGGAACTCTTTTTTAAATAAAAGTGGGCTTGGAAAAGTAATGGGAGGGAAGAAAAAGAAGGAGCAGCAGACAGGAGCTGAGGATTCTACTGGAGAGGAGCAGGATAAGGTCTCTAGCCAGAACGATCAAGGGGATACTGCAGGTCCTAAAGAGCAGGAATCTAGTCAGCCAGCAGAAGCTGGCGTGGCTGCAGCTGATGGGCAGACTATTGAAAAAGCACCAGAAAATGAGGAGGCTTCCCAAGAGCAAAAGGCATCTGGTGCCAAGCCAAAGCAAGGAGAGAAGTCTAGTGTTAGGGACTTCATCCGCAAGCCTGTTGCTAAAATTTTCTCGCACAAAAGCACAGACAAAAAGGAGGAAGCAGGGGCACTCCAAAAACATGGCAAGGTTCGGTCAAAATCACTAGACAGGCTGGAGGATGCTGATGCCAGTACAAATGTGGCAGACCAAGCAGAGGAGCCTCCGACTGCAGACGAGCCAGACAAGTCTAACCCCCAAACAACAAAAAACATGAAGCGCTGGCACTCTTTTAAGAAACGCATGGCTCAGAAAAGTCACAAGAAAAGCACAGACGAGTCCAAGGATGCTGAGGGAGCAGAAGGAACCAGTGCAGATGGAGCAGGAGATAGTGGGACACTGGATTCCACTACAAAGTCAGAGCACTCTGGGCAAAAAAGGTGGAAATTAAAGAGATCCTGGACATTCCAAGGTCTGAAGAGAGATTCTTCAGTTGTTGGAATCCACAAACCAAAGGACAAAGACTCTTCAGATGTTAAAGACGAAAATGCCCCAGAGGCTGAACAGGGGACGGAAGATGTAAAGGTAGCCAGTGACATAGAAACACAGGAGAAGACTAATGTTGAGGGTGAGGAGGAGAAAGGAGCAACTGCTACTACACAGCATGCAAAATCGGTGGACCAGCATGCAAATGAGATCTGGACCTCTTTCAAAAAACGAGTTATTCCCAAATCAAAGAGGGCAGCTGACTCTGGTGGAGTAGAGGAGGAAGCAGCGGGTGAGCAAGAGCAGACTGATGAACCACAGGCGGGTAAAGACTCAGGCAAGACAGCCAAGGCAAAAAGGACTCACTTCAACCGTGCTGTGTCACTAAAAAACTTCATACTGCGAAAGGGGAAGAGCACCAGCATGGACATGGGGGAGGGTACAGCAGCCCAGAAAGATGGAGATGGTACTGGTGAGAGTGAGGCTAAAGACGTGGATGGCCTTGATGATGCAGCTGGGGCAACTGATGTCCCACAGACTGGATCAGAGGAGCAGACTGCGGCTTCGAGTGAGAGCAATAATGAAGCTCAGGTGGCAGGCGAACACAAGAGTTCTGATGGAGAGGAGAGGTCCCACACTAGTGCACCATCTGGTCAGCCATCAGACAAGTCTCACGTAGCGGATCCAGCACCAGAGGGTGAAGGCCAGACAGAGCCAAAAGCCAATGGTGAGAATGGATGCTCAGATGCTACATCAGAGGACAACGCAGCACACAATCATGAAGTAACAACCCAGAATGATGTGAAGGATGAGGAGGCCAACCAGGAGACCATAGACTCTAGTGGCAAAACTTGTCCGAAGGACGGGAAGATCCTCAGTCAAGACGGGAAGTGCGATACTGTCAATGCAGTTGCCCAAAGCGGTGAGTGTGAAGCTCAAATTGACTCGAGAGATCTACAGCAAAATGGAAATGACAAAGCAGAATCTAAAGTAGGAGTAGGTACTAGTGTTGAGGTAGAGACTGGGGGGGATGGGGCCCCTCAATGTGGAGGGTCCCTTTCTGGGTCAGCGAAGACCAATACAGATGAACAAGAGGAGGCCTTGAAGAAGATGTTCTATGAGGTTGCAGCTTCTATCGTTCCTGCAGTTGTATGCTCAGCCACTGAACAGTTAGCCAAGGAGAAGGATGTTCTGGACAGCAGTTTGAAGTGTTTCCAGCCTGAGAACAATAGCAGTTACACAGATATTGATGTCAGTTAATGTCACAGAGAAGTTACTTTAAATCAGGGATCTATGTATTGATCCTTGGCGATCCTGAGCACCTTCATCTGTGTTTGTGGGAACATGTTCTGGTGTTGTGGGCACATGTCAAAAAGACATTGCTACACTCCGTCACCCCTTTAAAACATTGTGAATTTTAGGGTCAGTGAATTCTAAGGAAGATACAGGTGCTTTAATTGAGCTGTTGTGAAGTTATCCAAAGTAGCAATTTGTGTATTCTCAAAAAGTATTCTATACATAAAGTAATTTATTTAAGGAAAGTTTACAGCATGTCTCTATGTTAACATGGAACCACTAATAATTGAGTGTTTTTGAGGCAGAGGTTTTTCACAATACTGTCAGATGCAGTTGTGTAGTGTTTGCTGTCCTGTATTATAAAGTTGAACATTTATATTGGTGAATCTAAATGAACCTCTTCGTTGTGACAAAAATGTGTGTATAATTAATGAAAATTTTAAATGTAGAAATATACTGTAATATATTCTGAAATCTCTTCTGTTATCATTTACCAGGAAAAAAGGCGGGAAACGTGTGACGCCACACAAAGAGGATTAGATCTGCATGGGATTCGTTCAGCGAGGAGCTTTGCCCCCCCTCCCCCCAAATATGGAGTGATCACATGTTTACGCCACGATTCACCATGGTGAGAGATGCAATCCACAGTTAAAAAAAATCTTGAAAAGCAATAATTCAGAATCATCAATCAGTGCAGTTCTTGCTACCATTCCATCATTGTAAATGATTTGCCTGTCTACTAGTGAGATTTTATATCGTCATAAATGACATTCCTTTGAAATGTTAATCTCAGTGATCACAAAGTACCGTGATCATAAAGTACCGTGATCATAAAAACTGTTAGTTTTATATTAATTGCCATTCTGTTCTGTTACTTTTCCTTTGACTAGATATACGTGATACAGACACATTTGAAATAATAACAGCCTGCCAGACTGCCCCTGAATTGTGAATTCAATACGGAATGTGCTCTAATCTCTGTGTTTTTGTTTTTAGACTGTTATCTTGTGTACATGAATAAACCACCATTAAACATTAAGTACTTCTCTGGGTTTTCTTGCAGATTATGCCATCATTGACAGATTTTAGAAAATGCTGACCAATAACAGATTAACTGGGTTTGCCATTTGGGGCAGTTGTAAAATAGACTCAGCTAATGCAAATCAATGGAGAGAATGTTTAATTTCCCTCCAAAAATACTGCTTCACAAATAGTGCATAATTTGCATCTTGGAAATGGGAACACACATTACATAAAACCCCTAATATGAACACTGTATTATGGCAAATGTCAATTTATATTGGATTACTTTAACTGTCATTTAATATCCTACTCTATCCCCTTGATATTTGTATTGAGCTCAGGTGATTATGACTGTACCATCCTTGACGACCATCACACTGTCAACTATTTACACTAAATCATGCAATTAGAACGTTAACTGCAGCTTAACAGAAATC
Organism: Sinocyclocheilus rhinocerous; assembly: GCF_001515625.1. Lineage (NCBI taxonomy): Eukaryota > Metazoa > Chordata > Actinopteri > Cypriniformes > Cyprinidae > Sinocyclocheilus > Sinocyclocheilus rhinocerous. The sequence goes on along the minus strand of NW_015652263.1, from coordinate 588,711 downwards.
CTAGCAACAGGTTTGGTGCAGCATTCCCTATAGCTCACAGCGGGGTCAGGGTTAATGAAGAACCGTTTGGAAGTATTAACAGATAATGAGCTGATTTAACAGGGACAAAACAGGACAGAGATATTGAGACTGTATTGGCAAGTGGGTGAAACTGACACTCTGCATGACAGACTTTGAATGTGGCTTTGAGAAGAAATCAATACCTATCGACAGCACGACCCAGGTGGACTTCACAGACTTAGCATATGTAGTCAAAGCATTAGATCTCATGTCAAGAAGGGTCATTAACGTTTTACTGTTTGTTTTGGTATAAAATACTTTTATTTACAACAGGCATTTGGATATGCTGCTAAATATACTGTGGCCAGCAGTTTAACTGGTAAAAAAAAAAAGATAAGTTTGAATCAATTGGGGGGAAAAAACCCACCTCTGCCCTTTGTTTTAGACAGTGTTGACAGACAAAACTCTTGCAACCTCATTTTCCCTCGTCATCTAACTGTACCCAGGCGAGTGTCTATTAACTATGACACAGAGCATTAAAAACTCACGTCAGATAAATCCATTGAAAGGCAATCTGCTTAATGGTGCACAGGCCAACAAGATATTAGGATATCTTAAGATAAAAGGCCACTTTTACTGAAAATACCACTAGGTCAGAGAGGTACTGTTAATTTGTGAAAGCATACTGATGAATTAAAGAAAACCAGAAGAGAGAGCTTTTATCTTACATGTTTTCCCATCTTTATGTAATTAATAAGAGGATTGTTGTGCAAAAGCCTCTTAGTGAAAGAGCACAATGCACAAACTAATGTGTTTTAATCACATTTTGTACTGTAGATATGTAAACAACAGTCAAAGGCAATTTACAGTTATGATTTAATAAACTCTTACACCATATTATCTGAGAAAATATAAATACAAACAGGCAGTTAAAAATAAACCGAAAGTCCTTTACTGCATTACCCTCATCGTCCCACATATTTACAAACGTTGCTTATGAAAAGCTCATGTTTTGGGATAAAGCAGTTGTGCATTGTCATACACACATTATATACATTACATACATCTTCATAGATCTACTCCATTTTGGACATCTCAAATTTTGTAGTCATGATCTCCTGAGGAGGAAAAAAGAAAGAAAAAAAAATTCAAAATCATGACAGGAAATAATCTTTTAACCTTTGAGGAAAGTGAGTCACACAGCAATACAATGAAATTCCTAAAATAAATAACATGGTTACATAAAAACCTATCAAAATCCTGCATTTTTTGTAGTATGTAATCTCTGATCTCCTCTTTTAAGAGATTTGTCCACATTGGCTGCTGTTCGATATATGAACACATCCAATGTTAGCTTAAGTGAGCTCTCATTAGTCAGACAAAACCTCAGCGCTCCTTTTGTTCCAAGCAGAAAGAAAACAACTGAAGGAGAGGGAGCGAGGGTAAACACTGTGACGTGACAGGCTGAGCGCTTTCTGCTTTACTTTGGAAGCTCAAAGGGTGCCCACTGCTGGCCAATCAGAATATGAGACACTTACCTCGTCTGAGTCTAGCAGTGGCGGCAGTGCGCTGTAAAACAAAAGGACACGTCAATGACACGGCAGATTGCTAGTAGCTTTACAGGCAAACTGATGACATGTTTGGGTGTACAAATAATCAGTGACATACTGAATAATGCTATTAGTGCTAATAACCATAATTTCTATACACATATGACTCCCTGGACTTACACATCAGCCATTGATGAGGGAATGTTCTCCTCGACCCATTTGAGATCTTCATCCTGAATGGAATATAAAACAAATTTACCATGAGGTGAAGGCCTTGGCATCACCAAAAATATGTGGCATATTTGAAAATACACAACAATAAGCAATTGTTTCCACACAATATGGTGTTTTTTTATATGTAAACAGCATGTCTAATCCTTCATAAGGCATTCTTATATATGGCAATACAACATGCTTATTTTCATGAAACAATTCCATTTTTTTATGCCAAGTATTGTTATGAATTACCACTTTGCTGGGTTTTGCACTTCCATTGGTCTCTGGTTTCATCCCTCTCATTTTCACACCATCTGTGAATTCAAGTTTAACTGGTTAGAACCGGCTAAACGCAGTCAAATGAAAGCACAGCAAACAAAGGCTGATAACCAGATCTGCAGACTTGATAGACAGCATTCAAGTGTGCTGATGAAATGTAAACTGCATGTTGTTTTCAAGTTGGCATGAAATGAAAAAGGACCCTATTTTCTAAATGCACGTTATAGATCTTATTGTAAACGTTTCTCTATGTATATGTTTATTAAAAAAAACTGACCTAGTACTTTTTTGTTCAAATGACATAATTTGTCATAACTTCACCAATCATTTAGTTTGTTTAAACCCATCCCTGCAAGCTCATGTACATCTGCCTCCACTTTTGAGTGCAACACCCACATCTCAACATCCAATCATCAACCGTGACAATTCTGTTTCATCACGACTTTAAATCAAATACATCCTATTTACTGGAGAACGAAAGGCAGCTTGTGAAGATCCCATGTGCAGAATTATTTCTCCATCATCTTTAAATACAGGCCACTACTTCTGTCTCACACCTGCACATTTTTTAATTAAGACTCTTACCGAAGGCTTCATTCATTAGCTGCTCCTCTTCTTCCTCACTAACCTCATCCACCAGTGGACTGAAGGCATACCTGAAGGGTTCAGAAGGACAAGGATTGACAATCTTGTTTCTACTATTAAACGGAGTGGGGTTGACACATGGATAGCGGTGAAGTGCTTTACCTCTGGTTGTTGGCTGACGGCCTCCATAAGAACATGATGACAAGCAGGATACTAGAGAACAGGAAGCGCCAGAAGGCATCATCTATCCACAGCTCTCTCCAGTCCTACAAGAGTAGTTGTGAAGGCAAGGAGGTGTCATTATAAGTATATGGGTTTAACTAAAAAACAGAAGACATATTACATATAAAAAGAGAAGGCTTACAGATTGGCACTTGGATAACTTGAAAGTCTTCGTTGTCCACACAATAAATATAACAGAAGCTGAAAGAGAAGCAGCATTTCATTATGAGAACATGTGGCAAAAAAAGAAAGCAAAATAACTATATATGGAAACACTTTATTTCAAAGTTTGGGCTAAGTAAGGTTTTCAGGTTACACTTTATTTTAAGGTGTCCTTGTTACAGTGTAATTATACATTCAAGTATAAATTCAAGATTAGGGTTTGGCTTAGGGTTACCTGCATGCAATGTACATGTAACTTGTAACAAGGACACCTTAAAATAAAGTGTTACCGATTTTTTTATTAGTAAAAAAAAAAAAAAAAAAAAAGGAATCTATTTTGCTCCCCAAGGCTGCATTTATTAGATCATTAATACTGTTTGTTTGTTTATAGTTACCAGCTATAACGGCTATATTAATGGGGATGAAAAAAAAAAGTTTTTTTTAAATGTATTTCAGATAAACATTCTAAAACTAGTTTTACTTCATTGAAAGAAAATATTTTATCATTAATACAGTAAAACAATAATATTGGGAAATATTATTACAATTTAAAATAACTGTTTTCTATTTTAACGTTTTAAAATGTCATTTATTCCTGTGATGGCAAAAAAACTGAATAATCAGTAGTCATTACTCCAGTCTTCCGTGTCACATGATCCTTCAGAAATCATTCTAATATACTGATTTGGTGCTCAAAAAGCATTTCTTCTTATTATCCATATTGAAAACAGTTGCGTTGCTCAATACCTTTGTGGAAAACTAAATTTTTCTCAGGATTCTTTGATGAATAGAAAGTGAAAAATAACAGTATTTATTAAGAAATAGAAATCTTTTGTCTTACAGACCCCAAACTTTTGAACGGTAGTGTATCATTAAGGAAATATCAGTGCTTGCAAGTTTTCAGTAAAATGATAGTTTGAAAAGTTGTAAACCTAAATATAGCAAGAAAGAGACACTGAGATTGAATGTCCCCAATTACGGCTTACTTTCCATTAATAAATCATGTAACCCAGATGTTTGACACAGACCAATCATAATTCAGTATGCGAAAATTACACGAACATTAATCACTGGCAGTTTCAATGCAGTACTGTAATCCTGTCAAAGACACTTTGCACAATAATTTAGTAGTGTGACGCATATGCTCACCAAAGACAGCGAATATGAGAGTGTTGGTGAAGTGTCGGTAAAGGGACAGCTTGACCACATTTCTCCTCAGCCGAAGGAGCTTCATCGTCTGGGCCAGGCTAATGAAGATGTGACTGAGTGTCAAGGACTATATCTGATCACTAGGGCTCAGCGACTTCCTGTTCATACACAATCTAATGCAAACAGTTTACTTGGCAGTAAAAAAAAAAAAGAGACGTGAAACAGAAAATGTAGCGAACTGCATAGAGTCTTCCTGACTGTAAACGTGCACAGGTTTGTCCTTTAGGTGTCCTCAAGCTTTAGGAGTACAGAAAATCCCAGAAATCACAAAGGAGAACAAAAAGAGGGGTGATCAACATCCCACATATGCAGGGCCACTGTTACACAACCCATTAAGAGAGAAAGAGGGACACACACAAACAGCAATGGAGAAACGTAGGATATCCACCAGCAGAGGGTAGAGTCGAGAACAGCCAAGGGGATGGCAGCCAGCAACACCAGGTCATCTTCAGCCTGGCAGAACAATATAGGGGGAAGAGAGAGGGAAAGACAGAGAAGAGTAGCACCATCACACACACACCACCATCAGAGGGACCTACATAGGGCTGGGCAATTGCCTATTTATGATATTCAGTACCTCAATATTTATGTATTTGCTCTGATACGGCTTGAAACTGTGACCTTTATTTATTTATTTACTTATTTTTTTATAATTTGTTATGGTTATGGCAAAGCTGAATTTTCAGCAGCCATTATTCCAGTCTTCAGTGTCACATGAAATCATTCTAATATGCTGATTTGGTGCTCAATAAACATTTCTTATTATGATCAATGTTTAAAACAGTTGTGCTGCTTATTTTTATAGAAATCCTGAAACTTTTTTTCAGGATTCTTTGACGAATAAATTGTTTTTGGTTTCAATGTAGAAGTCTTTCAATTTTGATAATTTTAATTCATCCCAAATGTCTGAACAGTAGTGTATGCAAACATTACTATTACTAAAACAATAATATTTTCCTATTTTTAAGTGAATCGTTGAATCAGAATTGATGTACAGTTTAATCTGATTAACAGAAATGAACCGATCTTACGAACTATTGTAATGATCCATTTTTCACCTCCAAATAGTGTTAAAACACTTAGTATGGTGCTTAATATTGCAATCAGAATCATCACAAATACATCTTAATATTTACTACATCGCCCAGCCCTAGTACTCACACATTGCAAAACCATAACCACCATTCAGCCCAACAAAGGTAGATCATGCTACTAGCTTTGAGGCAAGACAGAAAAAATATATTTTACAAAGCATTATCCCAGCTGCACACCACCATCACATGAGCCAAAGAAACTGAGAAGAGCAAAGAGAGACTGAAATTTCCATAACATGGCTTCCTAAAAAGAATTGAACAGAGTGAACTGTATGCACTTGTAACCACAAAAAATCTACCCGGTTCGATCTACTTTCATTTCCATTTATCTGTCCCAATCTACACCATGCAGAAGTCACTGTAATAACAGCACAAAATGAACACACAGTCTTAACAGATGATCGACTTGTGAAAGGATATCCACCACACAATACAAGAATCAATGAGGGCCATAACAATGTCACAAAGCAGCCTGCTTGAACCACCGTGCTCCTGCGAGAGAGAAACATTAAGCTTCACGTGATATTTGGTGCAGCATCATCACGTTAAATTAGGAGGTTTGCCACAAAGGTGGACATGTTTCTCCACTGGTCACCATTTTTCATTTTTAGTGAAATTGTGTTCAGTTTCAGCTGTGAGACTCTCCTTACCGTGTTGACTCTCAGTACACCTTCTATGATGGAGAAGATAAGGTAGAGCAGTCCTACCCCCACCACCCTGTGCAGCAATGCTCCTAGTCTTGGTCTGCAGCAAAAAGGCGGAGTTATTGAAAGAGAAATGTACAAAACTATGCTGAAGATTACTCTTATAGCAAATGCTGTTATCAAAAGTATTAAAGTAATATGGGAAATTTTATTACAATTTAAAAAAACTTTTCTATTTAAATATATTTTAAAATGTAATTTCTTCATAATTACTCCAGTCTTCAGTGTCACATCAGTGATCTATCAGAAATCATTGTAATATGCTGACATGTTTCAATATTAATTGTCAATGTTAAAAAAAAAATTTCCTATCAGAATTTTTTAACAATGTAGTGACAAAGTGTAACTTTTGATCAATTTAATGGATTCTTGCTAGTGGTTCAACGGATCACAAATCTCACAGTTCGGATCACATTACGGTTTTTGACCCACGGATCGGATCATTTTTCGGATCAGCAAGAGAAGAACAATATTTCAATTTAACTTGCTTTCCATTTGATGCACGGATCCGATATAATGATACACATCACATCCGATTTCTTTCTCAGCGGTTTTCATTCACTTGAGACATAACTGACTGCGTTTAATTGAATGATTGTCGAGATGGGTATTTTTTCATAATTTTATGTGTATGTGTCTGTTCAGAGGATTCAGAAGAGGATTCAGTTCTGTGTTCACGCGCCGTCTGAAACGCGTATGCGCGCTTCATGTGTGTGCGGCTGTGCACGTGGAGAACAGCGCGCGAGTAACGAATCGAGTTCCCTTTCGCCTTTTCTCTCTGGAATTCTTTAAAATTTGCTTGCTTGTGTAAATACGAACAAATTATAAACTTATACTCTATTATGGTTAAATTTTGCAATAATCCGCGGATCACATGCGTGCCGAACCGTTGGGCTTGGTCCGTACGGATCACGGATCAACAATGATCCGTTTAACCACTAATTCTTGCTTTATAAAAGTATTACTTAGACCAGATTTTAATCCATTTTGTTCAACTGCCTCAATATATTACTGCTTCAAAGCAACTTACTTGACTATGCCATATCCAAGGCTAGCAATGATGACAAGCACTCGAGCCAGGGTTCTTTTTACAGCTGAAAGCACCTCTGCAAACACCACTGCACCTTGAACTGCACACACAAATAATGCACCATAATGACTGCATTCACTATAGTAACCTTATCAATGTTCAACAGCAAATTTACACAATCACATCAAACATATGCCTGGATTTATTATTATAATGGACCATACTGTACATCAAAACAGTTTGCCTTTGTGGTAACCATAAAGCAGCTTTATTTTTACATTTACTAGATTTTTAGAAATAATTATAAAAAATATTAAACTAAATATTAAACAGCCCTCAGTTGTCTTCACAATGTGCATGACCTATAAACAGAGCTGGGAAGTAACTGATTACATGTAATCTGGATTACGTAATCAGATTCCAAAAATTAAGTACTTGTAATTAGATTAAATTTTAATATACTTGTCATCAGACTACAGGAACTTTTTTATTGATTGCATGATTACATATTATTCACACAATAGTAATATATTATTCATAATTTATTGATTCTCCTTAATTCCTCTTTTTTGTCTTTTAAATGTTCCTTTCTAAAATAGCCTGCTGCTTATATACATTCAGAAAGTCTTCCAGTTTTATGGACATTCACACAAAGACCAGTCATTAGTCAGGTCAGGTGGCTACACAGCATTTGAACACTGGATTTACAAAAATCATATCAGGTTTAAGAAGTGTTTCAACATTGCATCAACTACTGATGAACGCATTCATTTTTATTTGAATTACCATTAGGTTATTTACCCACGTATTAGTATTTAGAGGGCTTTTGTTTTTGAAAGCTTTTTAAATGCACACATTCACTTTATTTCTTATTTACATGTAATGCAGGCATTCCTAAACTATTTTTGTCATCTGAACATCTTTCACCTAATATATTTACTTGAAGTAACCCTGAGATTTTAAAATAAATATTTAATAATTACATATCACATTTGCAAGTTAATGGTTCTCTGACATTGGTTAACGGTCACATGACATGCAGGTCAACAAATATTTACATTTTTTTGATAAGCGTTTTATTTTGATTGAGGTTATTTTAAAAATGACTTACTTTAATTTTACATTTTTTTATGAATTAATTATTAGCTTTTCATTAAACTCACAACCCCCCTGCAGTTCATTTACGAACCCCAGTTTGAGAAACCTTGACGTAATGTAATGTTTAATGCACTTCATGTTGTTAATTACAACGAATGGAATATATTTTCTTACTCTTTGTATTTTTATATCAATATGGTACAAGATTATCCTATTTAAGTCAATAAACCAAGTTAGATCAAACAAGTTAGGTGATAAACGAGTTAGGTCAAAAGTAATCTAAAAGTAATCAAAAAGTAGTCTGATTATATTACCTAAAATTTGTAATGTAATCGATTGCCTTACTAACTACAGTAACAGACTACAATTTCTAGGTAATATACCCATCTCTGTCTATAAAATTCTGTAAAAACCTATTTTGAGTGCAGAAAGTGATCTTATGTTTAAATGCCAACATCTTATGTTATCTTATGCACATAAAAATATCACATTTCAGCTGCAGACACACAGTATGGTCTCAGTTCAATTTGTTTGTGAAATTAACAAATATAACAAATATTTAACGACACATTTTTAAGTAGTGTTGTGTTACCTGAGTGGCCATCGTAACGGATACTCTGGAACTCTGCATAGTAGACTGCCTTCTCAAGCATGCCCAGGAAGATCACTCCTCCAATCCAAAACTGAATCCGAAGCAGGTCTCTCCAGTAACACGCAGAGAGAGCCAACCACAGCACACCCATAATCACATAGATGATGCACATCACCATGTAGAACTGAAGAAAAATATGAGTGGAAGCTTTGTAAATGAAAGAACCTCCCAAAATGCTGCACAAAATGCTAACACGTTGCTACTGAGCGTTAAATAACTACTGCAATTAGACAATTAAAAAAGCAAAAACAGAAAAAAACAAACAAAAAAAAAAACACAAACAATGTGTACTCACAATCATCAATGGCCATTCAGACGCTGAGATGTATTGATAGGCGCCGTGCATCCTGACCTCCACTGTATAATATATTTTTTAAAAATGATTATTAAAATATGAAATCTATATTAAACTATAAATATTAATGCATTTATAAAATGGGTTAGTAATTGTACGTTATTCAAAACACCCCTTGTTGTCAAAGCAGGCTGTTCTCGTTCATAAGACATTATAATGGCTTTTTGAGTTCCACAACAGTTTATCACCACATAAACCTCATTATTAATGTTAAGGCATGCCTAATTATAATCTTACATTTAATGTTTGATTTCATTTCTTTGGCAGATGGAGGATTTGCCTCAATTTTGATGATGAACATATAGGGGCTGTCTTCCCAGGTTTGTGCCACTGCAGAGTCTGATTTAGACTGTTTTTGCTGCAACAACAAAACACGCATGTAAAAAAAAAAAAAAAAAAAAAAAAAAAGAGACATTAACCTTTTTGTGATTCATGATTCTTTCTGTGCTTTAATACTCACCGAGGTCTCCATTGATGAAGAGTCTTTGCTTTTTGGAGCACTCGTTGAATTTGTTGCTGCAGCCTGATCATGCAAACATTTGAAACGGTGAACTGCATAAATCTTAACATTGTTGGCATGGAACTTCATACAAGTTACGTCATATTACATCATTGCTTCCTTTACAACTAAAAGTACCATCATTTAATAATCATATCAAGGCATTAAAAGGAGTAATTGACCCAGAAATTCTGTCATTATTTACACACTCTCATTAACATGTAAGTTGCTCTTTTTCATACAGTGAAACTAAATGGAGACTATGACTGCAAAAATTTTTAAAAATAACTATATATTGCTTTTGGTCCTTTTTGAAGCCTGACAGTCCCTAGTCCCTTGTAAGGCAGAGAACAGCTCAGATATTCTGCTAAAGATTTCCTTTTGTGTTCTACAAGAAAAAAGCATCACATAGGTTTAGAGGGTGAATAAATGACAGACTTTTTATTTTGAGTACATTTTTGAAAAATATGAAACAGATTATGAACTGACATTTTTTGTCTGCCCTTCGGTCTTCACTGAGTCCCTCCTTCTTCTGCCTTGTGAATTTGGGGTTGACTGAAACACAAAAGAGCCGACAAAGTTTCCCTAGGTATACACAGTAAAGCCTAAGTAAAATTTTGAACTGCTGCAATATTAAAAATATTTTATGCTAATTTGCATTGTCATTTCTGATTTTGCAGTTTTCTAAATTTGGCAGAATTCCTTCCACACTGGACTAAATCTAAGCAGGATTAATAGTTTAATAGCTTGACAGCAATACGTTTATGAAAGGTGGCCCTGGGCACACACACTCAAAAGAACCAATGACTGATTAGACCAGACATTCAAATTAACAGCAAAGTCTGCTGGTTGTTTAAGCTTTGGCTATTTAAGTTAACAATAAAACCAGTGAGAAAACAGTGAGACAGAATCTGTGTCAGATAATCAGAATGACAAATGAAATACTAATTACCAAGGCTCTTTGGAAAACTGGATTCTGATTGGTCAATCACAGCATTCTGTGCCGCTGAATTAGGCAACTGAATTCCAACATAGCTAGCTGTTCTAGTTTCATAGATCACTCTCTTTCTTGTCATCTCAAATCAATATTTCATATAACACATTTCATGTGTTAATTATTAGATTCAATTATGTACTCAATCAACTTTGCACAAGCGGATGACCATATGCAAAAGCTACCACTATTTTTGACCCCGGAAAAACCCTGGTTTAAAAGCATCAGTTCAACTCACCAATGGCGTCAGCTGGTTAGGATGATCAAAGTCTTTTACTCCAAACTGGGGAGTCCAATCAAAAAAAAAAAAAAAGAAAGAAAGAAAGATCTCTTGGCATTCATGTTAATTTGTCAGACCTGTCTGACCTGACTTAACTAAAAAATTTAAACCTACAACTAAATGCAAACTCTTTTATGTTCATTAACACAGTGATAAACTGTACATTCATTCAACAAGTTATGTATGAGAGAGTGAAGATGCCATGTACCTTAATTCCAGGAATATTAGATTCACACTTTATAGGCTCATACTTGTGGTATATGTAGAATCCATAGCTTCCTTCCCGGTGCACAGCGGCGCTCTCAAAATAGACATTTGCTGATTCAGGCTTTTTGAAGAAAAGAGAATAATGCATATTAAACTGCTGTAAATTCAAAAATAGCACTTTTTGGTAAAAAATACACTCACATCAAGTCCAAACACTTCGTCGTAGCAAGGAGAACTCTGCAAATACCATGCTATAGTGAGGTTTACAGGAACAGCACACCCTTCAATGTTCACTGAAATATATACAGCATAAGAATACAAATAATAATCAGAGCAGTCAAAGCATGTCATTCGCTAATGCACTGGATTCAATTATTATTGAACAACGGCTCTGTGTAGTTAATGCTGCTCAATGTGAAAGCACGCAGGTGATGGAGATTTACCGCTGATTACAGAACCGGCTTTCTGACAAGATGCTTATTAAATATGGCATGCTATTTGTCGTGCAGCCCTATAAAAAATGATAAATTAAAGAGCATATATACAGTAAATAAAATCTATATTTTATTTTAATGTACTTTTTTAAATTTAACCTACTTTTGGCATGTGCATTGTTAGATTTTTGTGTTGTTTTATCGATTACAATTCTTTTCAGCGCTAATAAAAAATGTGCTCGTCAGTGTCAGAGAAAACTGAGAGAGAGAAAAATACAAGAAAACAGATAAAGTAAAGAGCATACTCACAATTAATTTCAATTAAAGTATTATTGAACATCGTCTTCGGAAAATAGTAGAACTTTGGGCTCCCACCTACCTAAAATACACAAAAAGGAGGATTCTTACAATTTGTTGATCTCAGTAGTTACCCTAAAAATGAAATACTTCATGCTCATATATTACGCAAGAAATGTATTTGTAACTAATAAAAACATTAGTATTAGTGATGGGAAGTCCGGTTCTTTTCCGCGAACCGGTTCTTTCGGACAGTTCGTTTCAATGAACCGGTTCAAAAAAACGGTTCATCGGTTCTTTTACGCCCTAACGTAATGACGTCATTCGCGATTACGTCATGATATCAAGTCTATCGTCCCGGGCCGGGATGAAAATACACATTCAAATATATAAAGTCAGTAATCATAACTTCAGTCAGTTAAAACATAATCATGATCTGAAAAGTTTACAATTAAGTTTTGCAACTAAGCACCCAAATACAGTAACAGGCAGTGATGTGCATAAGTAAAAAAAGTGAATAACTTAAGTAATTGGTGGATTAATGCTTACTGGAGACGCGAACCGTTTCAAACGATTCAGTCCGATTTGGTGAACTGGTTCAACCGGTTCACTAAGAAGAACCGGTTAAATCGAACGATTCGTTCACGAACCGGACATCACTAATTAGTATGCAATCAGCTATATTAGGGCAAGACCAGACTAGAAATCCTGTAGAGCCATTGCTTATAGTTTAGCCTCATCCCTTATTACACGTTCACTGTAGGCAGATAACATCATATTATCGATCCCCGATATATATTCTACACATTCTTCCAATTCTATACATTCATTAATAGTGGCTGTTAACCGGTGTTGTGTGTGTAAAGACAATGGACTGTCATGAGACTAGAAGATACAACACGAGCGTCAAGGTTTCGCTGCAGGTGGTGATGCACTTACATTATCCACATCCAGGACCCATTTTCCCGGCTCTGATATAGCAGTCAGCGGTGGTATTAATACAAATTGAAGAATCACAACAAGCAGTACTCCTCTGAATCTTGCCGACACCAATGACTCGGTCGTGACAGTCGCCATTGTTAAGGAAGCAGTTGACGTTACAACTTTGCGAGCTACACTTCCCTGTGCAAATCTACATCCTGTTCGACGTCACTTTGTGGGCGGAGACGCAAAATATTGAAGATTATAGGCTACAGATAAGCATAATCCTAAAACAGAAAGAAAGAAAAAAAAAAACTACAAAAGTAATATAAAAGTAATAACATCCAGAACAGGGGTACAATCAGGTATAAAATATTAAATGATATATATATATTTTTTTTATTTTATTTTTTTTTATTATATATATAATTCATTTAAGTAAATAGATTAAATAAAAGCACTTTAAAATATTCGTTGAAGCCAAAAAGCTAATCTTCCCATAAAAGTGAGAAGGGTCTTGAACAGTGAATAGATTCATTGTTAAATTTCTGTCTTACACCACAATATAACTGAACGAGTACAATGCCCAAATAAATGCATGGTCTCAACATAATTATTAAAGAAAGTTCAGTACATATTCATAATTTTTTTATTTCTGTAAATAATCATTTACTGAATAAAATCTGTGGATGTATTTGGTCATTGTAAACGTGCATATTTGATGATTACAGTCAGATTAAAAGTAAATTCTCTAATTCCATACTGTATTTTATTGGCATTAAAAATAAATAAATAAATAAATGCTAGATTTGTGTGCTTTTTTAATTAATTAATTTGTTTATTTATTATTTAATATAACAATAACATATTAAACCACCATTAGCCTTTTTGGTATTTGTATTGTTTGATTTTTATGTTGGTATTCCAAACTGCAAATGCAATTCTTTTCAGTTTTAATAGAAAATTACAGTCAGTCAAACTAATGTTACAACAGTTAAAATGTATATTACTCATAAATCAAAAAGTGCTATTCTAAAGACCAGCAAAAAGAAAATGATCTAGGCAAAGCATTGCAGTTTTTTCTTTCATTTAAATTATTTGTCACAAGTTACAAATACTTAAGAATATCGAGGATGTAATACAACATTTTCGCTTAATACACACCTATATAAAATAGGCACGACAACTTAGCCTAGCCTACAAATTGACGTCATGACGCAAAACCTCTGCAGTGTTGTTCGTGAAACGTGGATGGGACCTAGAGTTTGACAAATCATTGAACTGGGTGTGGAGAGCTGCTCTATCCATAAAGAACAGATAAAGATCGCCTTTGGGAAACTGCTTCTACTTTTATCTGTTTACCTGAGCAGCGGGTCTTTTCTTCCTCTGTACCTTTCCGCTGGACCTATTCAGCGTCTTTGTTCCGGTAAGTTCTCATTTAAACGTAGTTTATTTTGAAAACATTGCCCATTCTTGATGTGCGTCAGGATTAAACCACAACGGCCTGCTAAACTGTAACTTTAAATTTGATTTTACAGTAGTTAAACCAAGACAGCAGCATAAACGTCATGTTTTCGTATTAACTCAAATAACTTAGGCCTGTAACGTAGCGTGCTGACAGTCATAAAGGGGCAAGAAGTATGACTGGATCTTCCTCTTTTTCACATTCCTGCCATTGTGAAGTAGACTGTTCCGATGGGTTTTGTTTGTGTTGAGTCATAGAGGGGTGTGGAAGCCTGCTTTACTAAAGTATTGTATTCATTAGATGCGGGAGTGCTCTTTAAAGTTAAAGAGAGTACTCTTTCCTTTTTACGCTAGTGGAAAATTACTGTCAAAACACGATTAGTATTAGAGATATCATGTAAGTGATTTTTCCTGTCACATAATAGTTTGCACCATTATATAAAACTGGTTCTCGAGCTTTTTGACACAAAGACCCAAACTGTACCATTATGACAACACTGTTTGTTTTCAAATTTTATTAGTTGATATATTCAATTAAATAATTAAGTTTGTGATTCTATAATATTCCACATTTAGATATTGGGAAATACATATTTCTTCATATCTTGATATTTGTGTGTGTGTGTGTGTGTGTATTCAGCATTTTAATTGTTTTAATTCATTTATTAAATTAATTAAAATTATTAAAAAACATTCAGTGTTTCTGGTAGGTAGAATGAAACTTTGTATTGCTTGCACTTCTCATGTTATTGCTTCCTTATGATAAATCGCTTGTATTCGTCAATTGTAAACATCTGCTAAATTAATAAATGTAATTTAAGTCATCCCATCCCCTTGCCCCCTGGTTTGAAAACTACTGTTATAAAATAAATACTTTATATGCATGTCCATGTTCTGTCTCAGTGATTTAGACATTGCTAGTAGTCTCTATAAATTATTTTAAAAATTAGATTGCTTTTAACCTGTAAGAGCAGCCGTTTTGACTTTTTTCATCCATTTCCTCTTATCATAGGACATGGAGGTGAGCCCTAATGAACTGATGGGCGTCCTTAACAAGATTATTTCCAAACGTGAGTTTCTTCAACATATATTGATGACACAAATGAGTCATTATGTAAAAGATTCTAATAAGATGATCCCTGGTTTTCACCTCTAGATGGCGATCTTAAGACAGATGGTTTCACTATTGAGTCCTGCAGAAGCATGGTAGCAGTAATGGACGTATCCTTCAGTATAATCATGTTAACAGAAAGAGGCTGAATATTACATTTTATGAATACTGTATGTCGGTTTTGCCTTAACTATCTGCTGTCAGAGTGACAGTACTGGAAAACTGGGATTTGAAGAGTTTAAGTATCTTTGGAATAACATCAAGAGGTGGCAGGTACAAACATAGTTAATTTTATACTTTTGTACTGGGGGACTATTTTGTCTCAACTAACTATGAATATCAGGATTTTAATAAAGAGTTTGCAACCTGTTTTTGTTTAATCCAGGGCATTTACAAGAATTTTGATGCCGATCGCTCTGGTGTGATTGGTTCCGATGAGCTACCTGGAGCTTTTAAAGCAGCAGGTGAGTAGTGTTGTCAGTACTAAAATGGTTGCAGTTTGCATTGCTACTTTCAAAAGCATGCTAAAGTCTCGTGTGTGTGTTTTTTTTCAGTATTGTGGAAAAATACTAGTATATTTACCAGTCATTATTCTCAGTCAGCAAGTCAGATTGGAATAGAATATAGTTTATTGGGTCTAATTCGTAATTTCTCATCCCTCCTTTAGGGTTCCCACTCAATGAACAGCTTTTCCAGTTGATCGTCAGGCGATATAGTGATGAAAAGGGCAACATGGACTTTGACAATTACATCGGGTGTCTTGTGCGCCTGGATGCTATGTGTCGTATGTTGACAGATTGTTTTGTCATCTTAATTCTTTTATCACAGACTCATTGTATTTTTAGTTTCAGCATGAATTGCCTCGCTAATGTTTTTTTTTTACAGGTGCCTTCAAGACACTTGATAAAGACAACAATGGCTCCATTAAAGTCGACATTCAAGAGGTACTGTATGTGAACTGTAATTTAAGACCACAAAGAAACAATATGTCCTAAATTAGCTCCTATATAACTCTCTTTTGCTTTTTTGTTTACAGTGGTTGCAGCTGACAATGTACTCCTGAATATAAAAGAATATACTTTGCCATCTTGATTATATTCTTTTGTCAGTTCCTCTTTGTGGCCTGTCATTGTCAAATGTCTTTGTTTTAATAACTGACATAATTATTTGTTTCATTGTTAGATATGACAGCATGATCATACTGTGCCTTTACACTAGGTGGCAGCTTTGTTGCAACGCTTGTTTGCATCCTTAGAGGTTCAGTTTATGCCATATTTCCATATTTTATTTTATTCCATGCCATTGCGCCCTTTTCATTTATGCCATGGTTTTATCAGAATAGAATAGTTTTAGAATAGATAATAGCTATTAAGGACATTCCAGAGCCATATTATTTAATCACTGAGAATATCAGTCAGCTGTCCGTTTTGCAGAGTTATTATGCTGATGCTCAAATAAACGTTATTTGTTTTGGACATACAAAGCCGATCTCCACTCATTACGTGTGCAAACACTGGTTGCTCTGAGCATCACCAGTTACACGCATCAGGAGCTGAAGTAGAAAATGACTGACAGTCACAACAGCCAATTAAAATCCCCAGCGCAAGATAATGAATACAAAAATAACCAATCGGCTTCACAAAGGGGCGCGGCCTCCGAGTTACCTGTGATGAAGACAACTGCCTGCCTGTCTGCCTGCTCGCGCTGAGTAGATGATGCTGAAATCAGATCGATGAGCAAACAGGTGTTGAGCGCGAGGGTGAACAAAAACGGCTTTGTCTTTGCGCCATCCTCAGGGAAAATAACGCTTAAGCGTGTACCTACTGTCATACAGTAAGTAGTTTATAATTTTTTTTTGAGTATCTCGTTGAAAAATAAACTTTAGGTCATTTTTGTAACCTAACTTACTGAAAAGTATATCAGAGAATATGGCGTCTGTTAATACTGGGCTTTAATGTTGCGTTTGGATGCTATTTGTTTTCAGGTTATTTTTTCATCACTCCTGTAGTTTATTCTGATATGATTACTTGGTTGCAGATAGATGCGAAGGCAAATAATAACATACTCATCAGAGTTTTCAAAAAAAACGTGATGTATACAGCTATATAATTTAAAATGAAATGTATTATATAAATGCATAATGTAAATGACATTATAGTAGGCTATAAGAAGGTGTAAATTAAATGTTTTGTTACGTGAGATTATTATTATTATTCAGTGTTATTACAGCTCATGAGGTCAAAAGTTGCTTTTAAAAGGTTGGTCTTGTTGCTGGACTTACAAGCAAATTTTGAATGAAAAAAGTAGGCTATTTTCTGCTTTGATTTGGTCTGTCCTTTGTGTTTGGACAGCAGTCTCTCATCAATGAACAAATGAAATCCTCTCATTAAGTCCACGTCCATCTGTGGTTTAAAACCCACAGGGCAAACCAGTCCAATAAATTATACAGCAAGGCGCTGTGCCCCAGGGAATGCAATAAAATGAATAAATCTTGCCCTTTTCGAGGGACTCATTTGATGTTTTCAGGTATTAAATGTTGATGATCAGTCAAGATTTGTTCTGCCTACTTGGTATAATGCAAATTAAATCAAATAACAGTAAATGGTTTGTAGACAAATCAATAATGAAAAACATGAAAAGAAAAAGTTAATAAAGACTATCATAACTTGGTGCAATAAATTCCACTCAATTTAGGCTAATGATTCTAACTTGAATATAATCAAACAGTCTTCACTGACAATTTGTGTGCATTAACCATTTCAGTGGTTTACCCTCAAAATAGGTTCCTGGGTTTGATGCCATTTGTTTCTTACCTGATTGAAACAAACTTATTCAGAAACTGCATTACTGCGTTTCATAATAGTTTGCCATCTAAAAAATAATAATTAACCTATGAACTTTTACACTTTTGTTTAATGGTGATATTGAGATAACCCCTCCCTCGTCCTGAGCCACAAGCAGTATGAACTTTAATTAGTGATCTGGTAAAGGTGAGAGCCCACCATTTCTTGTTATTATAGATGTTACCCATATGCCATGACATGATTTATTGGTCCACATATGATCAAAGGTTTCTTACAAGCTGTACATCTGCTTGTTGCTATAGTGAACCAGACAATAGTTAAATTTAATGTAATTAAAACTAATTAAAATGAGAAAAGGTTTGTGTGGAGTGTCATTTGGGGTGATTTTATGTCCTGCTGATATAAACGTTCACCTTAAAATCAAAAGACTATAAATACGTTTATGATATACTTATTAATATGTGTCTGATATTGTGGTGTCTCTTAGTTGTTCAGAGTGGAATATAATGACCTTAAAAACATAAACAAATACCAGTCCATAATCCGTAATAATGCTTCTTCCAGTGAAAAGTCCATCCCCTGTTTTAGCCGAAACCAAGGGTTTGAAGTTTAAAAGGTGTTGATGGATTTGTTTCTCACAAACATACAGCTTTTCATTTCACAAGATGTTAATTGATGGACCAGAGATGTGTGGATTACTGTGTTGCTTTTTTGAACTCTCATTCTGACGGCACCCATTCACTGCAGAGGATGCACTGGAGAGCAAGTGATGTAATGCTAAATTTCTTCAAATCTGTTCCGATGAAGAAACAAAGTCATCTACATCTTGGATGACCTGAAACATTTCAGCAAATTCATTTTTGGGTGAACTGTTCCTTTAATTCAAATTATATTCATATAATTTCCATTATACATCATATTTCAGATTTTTTCCCCGTGCACATGTATCATGAAGATGCCTCAAAAGGATGCAGAATAATTAACTAGCGTCATTGCTTTGTTTCAAATACCTGCTGCTGTTTTTCTTTAGTCACGAAATAAAGGTGCAAGACATTGTGACAACTTAAACACACCCTCTAAACACTGTAAGCTCAAGGACTGGTTGAGATTTGTTGAGATATATAATTTTCCAGCCTATGTTCAGGATGCATGCTGATTCTGAGATGCACCTAGCAATTAATAAATAATGGTTTTGCTCTTGCACAAGGGGGTCTGATTTTATGCAACACATCAGCTGTGCCGTTTCTTCTCCGTTGTACCAGACCAATTATTGCTGTCAATCTGAGGCATGCTGAGTTCATAAAGCCTTTGCTCTAAGAATAACCGCATCCCTCGACCTGTCCTCCCCCCTGCTGCAGTTCTCAGCTAGGATGGCTGCCGACTCCACCATGAGATCTGAAGTGGAGGAGCTGCAGAGGAGGACCAATCAGGTGACAGATGAGGTAATGCCGCTAACAGTCACCAAAGTAGCAAAGTTCAACATTGTTTTGCATTGATTTGCGTGGGTCTTCAGCTGATGGTGTGTTTTTCTGTCCTGTTTTGATGAGACTGCTCATCAACAGGCCTACAGTGATGACATCAAACATTTTCCATTCTCAGTTTTTCCCATGGTACATAGCAACCAGGTTGATGATGCTAAACACATTATATATGCACCTGCAGTATTATTATGATTTCCACTGTGACGAAGTCGGGTAAATCGTAAATGAAGCCATTATTCATCGCCAGATTTTCCACTGGGCGTTATGTAATGGATAATGTACAGTCCATCGGTCTTTATCGCAAAATAAACCCCAGCAGGGTGATCTGGACCCTGACGCAGAGCGCTTATTACACAGCTACTCACCGAGTAAAGAAATATTTGCACATGAAAGAATGGTTTGAAATTGTTTTGTAATTCTACCTCTGGGGCTACATTGTTGTTTTCTGCTAATTAAAAAAAATCCAATACAGTAAATGGCCTAGAAACAATATTACAGTGATATTAAAATACTGAGGTCCTATGTGGTAATTTTAATTTCAATCAATAACTATGTTTTATACTGAGTTATAAATGTGTTCTTTTTAGTCACTGTTGTGTTTTGAATTTTTACCTCTGACAGTCCCTTGAGATCACTAGAAACATGAGGCTTCTGCTGGAGGAGGTGAGTGATCATTATTCATAACAGCATGTATAATATATTTCATAATTGCAATTACCTCATCCTGTGTTGTTGAACAGTTGTTAGTGATGATGACAAATCAGTGTGTATCTCATGGGAAAGATTCAGCCTGAGACCACAACAAAAACCAGGGATCTAAGAAATAAACCAAAAAATGTTATTCTAGTTAACTAAAACTAGAACCATAAAACAACAATTTTTGTTACTTAAAATAAAATAATATATATATATATATAAATATAAACAAACTTATTTTAGCTAGTTACCAAGGCAGCATTTCTTGTTCTTATTCACAAAAATAACTAAAACTGAAATATGAATTATTATTTGTTTTTAGGAAAAAAATGCTAAATTCACTAGTGGTCTCAAAGTTTTATACCCCACTGTTCAAACAATCAAAAAAATATGTAATTCTTCAATAAAACATAATGTAAAATAAATGTGATCATGTGATTATTATTTATTGTTGAGCACCCTTCTCTTAAATTGGCCTCTGGGCACAAACTTTCATTCCTTTTTTTTCATACATTCATCTGCAACAAAATTGCCTACTTTAATGTGCACTCATACTGAATTATTTTCAATTCTTCAACAGAGTAAAGATGCAGGGATCAGGACACTTGTTATGCTGGACGAGCAGGGAGGTAATGAATTATCTTCATACACTCTGTATAAATAGAGATAAAACGTACAGCAGCTAAACAATCAACTAATTACTTGCAAATGCATCATTGTTCATTTATCTTGTTGCATCTGTAGGACAGGTAGCTATTATCTTTATGCTAATGATACAGAATATGCACAAGATGTAGGAGTACAGACCGCGCATTCTTCATCTTTTGTTATTTATTCATCCTTTCAGTACGACATATATAAATACAGCCATATATGATTCCGTACATATGGAAATATGTACCCTCTGTGTGTTTTTGTGTGCATGTTTGCATATTTCCCCTTTCAATTCCCCTTCCCCCTGCCTCCCATGCCCTTCCCTATCTCCCTCGCATGGGCAGAACAACTGGACCGCATAGAAGAGGGCCTGGATCACATCAACAAGGACATGAAGGAGGCTGAGAAAAATCTCACTGACATGGCCAGGTGTTGCGGTCTGTGCATCTGGCCATGTATAAAGTAGGTCTCCTCCCAGACACCTGAGCCATGGCTGCTTGGTGGTCAATGATGTCACCTCTCTGCCCATGCCTCTGTCCCACTGATAACCTGTCCTGCTGTGATGTTGCTACATGTTAGTCTTTTTTGGCTGTTTTGTGAGCAGAGGTTCATGCAGGACTCCATGTAAACATTTGAAATGAAGATAAATGTTATGCAACTTGTGCTCACATAACAAATGCAGTGTTTGTAGATATTAATAAAATTTTTTAGTTCATATCTGTCCATTTCGCTTGTCACTTGGAGCTAGAGCTACCATTGATGTTTAGTCGCTTATGGGCGTGTGGCGCTTCTTGCTGAGAAAACTGTTGTTGTGTTCGTTTGTTTTTATCTCGTCTCCATACATTAACCCCTGAAACCTCCATACTCTGTGATCACACCTTCCGTCATCCAGAGCAGCTTGAGCGGATTGAGGAAGGGCTGGACCAGATCAACCAGGACATGAGGGAAGCTGAGAAAAACCTAACAGATCTCGGCAAATGTTGCGGTCTGTGCTCCTGTGATAAGTATGTGATGTTTGGAGGAGCTTGGCTTTTAGTTGCTTGCATGAAAACTCATTTTGTGCCAGTAATTGCTTGTGTGAACTCAAGAAATCACAGGAAATTGGTTGGATGTACTGTCTTTTTTTATATTGTTCATATATATACACTAATAGCTTGGAATAATTAAGATTCAACATATTAGAATGATTTCTAAAGTGTCATGTGACACTGAAGACTGGAGTAATGGCTGCTGAAAATTCAGCTTGGCCATCACAGAAATAAATTACATTTCAAAATATAAAACTGTTATTTTAAATTGTAATAACATTTCACAGTATTACTGTTTTTACTTTATCAAATATATGTAGCATAGTGAGCATAAAAGACTTCTTTCAAAAACATTTTTAAAAATCGTAATTATTCCAAAACTGACTGGTAGCATGTATAAATATATATTGCTCTATATAAGAAATGTTTTGAAAGGATCAATACCTTATAAAATTTTATATAATGTCAAAAATATGCACCCTCACTGGTCTTTAGCATCAAACTAATGCAACTCATGACTTAAATTACATAACTATTGTCAGACAAACTCCAACCAAATAATATGTACTGTAATTTTTGTGTGGTTCATTTAAAACAGATGCAACACCAACTATACCTGTGTCTTCAGAGTCAGCGTTGAATCCTCCTCAAACAATTTAGGCAGTTGCAGCCTAAATTTCACAGTTTTGGTATTAACAACTGGTATGACTAATCTTGTCAAATGTATGTCTTTCTCATATGGCTTCTCTCAGACTAAAGGACTTTGAAGCAAGTGGGGCGTATAAGAAGGTTTGGGGTAATAACCAAGATGGGGTGGTGTCTAGCCAGCCCTCTTCCCGAGTAGTGGATGAGAGAGAGAAGATGACCATGAGCGGTGGATATATTAGAAGGTGCCAGAACTTTTGGCTTCTACCATTTCAAAGCAGTCACTCAGATTTAAAAGAAAGAAAGAAAGAAACATACCTTTAATACTTTTTTGAGCAAGTATGCATTTATTGATCATATGTGACAGTAAATACATTTATTATGTTGCAAACTAATAGATCAAATAAATGCTGTTCTTTTGAACCTTACACTTCCACTTGTTTTTGAACATATAGAATTAAGTTTCTATAGAATGAAGGTTCTAAGATTCTATATGACCCTGAATTCTGCTAATGGCTACTAAGAATTCAGCTTTGCTATCACAGGAATGAATTAAGTAAATAATATTAAAATAGAAAAACAGTTGTTTTCATTTGTGATAAGATTTTACAGCATGGCTATATTTTTGTCCAAATAGTTGCAGCCTTGGTGAGCAAAAGAAAGTTCTTTCAAAACATTTAAAAAATCTTAGCACCCCCGAACTTTTGAACAGTGTATAAACAATTGTTTCTCTTTGAAAGAGTGACAAACGATGCAAGGGAGGATGAAATGGAGGAAAACTTGGCACAGGTCGGCGGTATCCTTGGCAACCTCAGAAGCATGGCACTTGACATGGGTAATGAAATCGACACTCAGAACATCCAGATTGAACGCATTCAGAGCAAGGTCAGTGTTTGGAAGGGGTTCAGAAACATCTGTTCTACAAAGAGCAGCTGAACCTTTTAATATTAACCGTTCTTTTATTGTCTTTGTTTTTTGTTTTGTTTTTTTGCAGGCCATGGTCAATGAATCCCGCATCAATGAGGCCAATCAGAGGGCCACAAAGCTAATATCAAGATAAAAACATGGGATTTTCTTTTGTGAAATGTTTACAGTCTTCTAGGAAAATGTGTGCACATATTGATACAAATTATTAAGCTGTTTATCTTTTAAATGACTATTTACATAACTTGGATTATTGCATACTGATATGACAGTAAGTTATTATTATTATGTTCCAACAACAGCTCTTAAATACATTACGGAAAAATATAATGAATGTTAATATACTGTCTCTAGTCTGTGCTGTAATTGTAATTTAAGCATGTATTGTACAGTATAGGCTATAACAACACATCGTTTTTTAAGCCTGCAGAACACTTTTCATAGCTGATAAAAGCTCACTATTCAGACAAAGCAGTGTCTTAAAGTTGTATTGGTAAATGTAATTTCTTTGTCTACATTGAGTAGCTTTTAAAAAAATAAATCAAGTTTATAAGTTCAAGGGTTTGTTTCATGCTGGACAAAATGTGTTTTTTTTCTGCTAAGCCACTTGCTTAGGTTCTTCAAATAATCTTTCTTCTTTAATTATTTTATTTTCAAAATAAAACTAAATTTATATTTTTCAGTTAATCATTTATTTTATTTCAAACCTATGACTTTTTTCTGTGGAGCAAATGATAACTGGCAACCTAGTCACCATTCACTTTGATTTAGTCTTTTTTGGACAATAAAATTGAAGGTTACTCAGTGTGGGACGTTCTCCTAACTAAGTAAAACAAAGTCAGCCAACTGTGAGTCGAAAAAACATGAAGGTGAATAAATGACACTTCATTTTGGGGTGAACTGTCCCTTTAAGCCGTGAGACAAATCTCAACGTAGCTTTTTTTTTTCCCTACCCATGAACGCATATTTGAGGAACTCACTACACCCACCTAGCGGGTGCTACAGACAATTACAAGGCCACTCCCCACGTCTGAAACAGAGAACCTCAAAATGGTGGCGTTTTGTTGTATGGCCACCTCATTACAAATCTGTAAACGATGGTGAACATTCAACGAATAGGCTACTTAAACATTTAATTTCATTTTGCTGCTTCCCGAACTTACGACCTGAGGTCCAATGATAAATAACAAGAGATGCAACACAAGCCAATGTTTCTACTTCAATCACTTAAGTGTAAAGGCCTAAATTAATTCCAGCATTTGTTAGCCTACTATGCGGAATAGCCCCTTGTGATTTGTGTCGTTAATTGTTTTATTTTAACCAGTTAATGTTAGTTGCTTATACATTCTCTTTAGTAAACATAAATATATTAATGTGTACAGTATAGCTCAAATCTTTGAAGTATAGCATCTGTTTTTTTTATAGTTTTTATAAATTACACAGGGCGCAGATCTTTTGATCGATATGGTTACATGACGTGAACAGGAAATCGTGGATCTTTTAAATAATATATATTTTAACAGAGATTGCACTCTAAAAATAGTAGTATTTATTATCTATCTAGCCGAATATTTTACAGCTGAGCATAACCAGAAAAAAAAAAATGCATTTTTAAAATGTCCATGTCTTTTAAAATTGTACAAATTTCAGACCAGGAAATCACTTTTTTTTTTTTTTTTACATTATTTTTTATTATTATTTTTTATAACTATTGGGACTGTAGCTTTGAAAGTTTCCAAACACCACAAAATAGCTTGTTAGACTGGGAAAAAAACGCGAACAAAATCCACAAATATTTTACGTGATATATTAATCATGTATGTGAATAAAAGGCGACTTAAATTTACTTTTATTTAATTGCAAGTTGAACATTTCCATGTTTATACTGGGCCACAGGGTTTGCATGTAGTTAGAACTGCTTCCACACAGGCATAGGGAAGGATTACTATAGAATGTTGGCGAACTATCGTTGTGGAGGGGGAAAAACACGTAGAGCTGAGTCTGCGCGACGCAGGGGATCACTGCCTACGAAGTTTATCGGGCAAGACTACACCGACAAATCCTAGGACGCATTCGGCCGCACTGTAGGTAATTACCACTCAATATATCGCTAATATCAATAGCAATAACGTTTATCGCCGTTCAGATGTGCGCAGTTTCGATTTGACTCAAAATTCGTTCGTAAATGCGTCTACGATATGCGTGCGTAGTCCATTTTTCTACGGCAGGCTAACGACAAACAAAATACAAATCTGTTTGCGTTTCCTGGTGGAATATTTGCTTATTACGATATCTGAATCTATCTTTACGCGTTCGATTGAATACTGTACGCGAGATTTTTGAGAAATGGCAGATTTGAACGCTCGAGATAGATGCTGTATGTCCGTGATGGCGTTCGCTCGTTTCTCTGTGTTCCTATCGCTCTCTGACGATTAGGCAGGAAAACAACAAAGAAGCAGGAAGCATGGGCACACTGGCGAGGCGGTGTGAGATCACGCCGCAATTAGTTGTAACAGTTAATTTAAAGTAAAAGGATCCTAGAAAAATATGATTCTGTGCTTTGCCCAAATAATCTCTGTCTGTGCCTGTTCTGTCCTTTTAAAGCGCAGAACAGAAGCAACATTCATCACATGACCATAATAAATCAGAGGGACAGTAAGTTTATTGTACAACACAATTAACATACACACACACACACACATATATATATATATATATATATATATAATTAAAGGAAAATATTAAAATATATAGAATATTTAAATAAAATTAATATCTTAACTCCACATTAAGAAGTTAAATATTAAGATCTTTTGTCAGTTTGTGAGGAAGTAAGAACAGGTTAGTTGTATTTAATCAGTGTGTCACATTCGTTTTCTTCTTTGCTAGGTAGGTTGAAGTTAAATGATGTTGAAAGCTTCTGGATGAATTTCAATTTTGAATTTCAATTTGTATCTTTTATTATTTCAGCCATATAATTCATCAAGCCTTCTGATGGATGAAATCTAGAAGCCCTGTTTGATTTGGTTGTGATTAGTTTTGAAGAGCGGAGGAAGAAGGATGTCGGAATTCATGCCATACCCTTACAGAGGGCCAGGAGGTGCTTTAATGCGCTTCAAGAAAAGAAAGTCACGTTTCACATTCCAGGAGGTTGAACTGCTGCTCAGTGAGGTGCAGAAAAAACGCCATATTCTAGTTGGTAAGTCAAACCTTTTTATTTTCATATCACAAAATTCAATAGGATCTGAATGTATGTAAATTGTGCTTTGCATATGTGAGGGATAATAGTTAAATGAACTCACGGTTTTAACAGGAAAGTTCAACCGGGGCATTTCGAAGGATCTGAAAAACCGCACATGGGCTGATGTGACAGCACGTATCAATGAGGTCAGTGAGTGTCATCGAGAAATTATTGAAGTCATTAAGAAATGGGCAGACCTCAAATGCGACACCAAGCGGAGGGTGGCCGCCATGAGGGCATCGGGAGCCACGGCCGCCCAAATCGCACAAGAGCTGTCACCTATAGAAACTATGGTACACCAGATCCTTCAGATGTCTAACCCTAACAAAAATGTGAGCAGTTTGGCAAATGATGACCAAATGGATGACGAAGACGAGGATATTCCAGGTCTCTCTGAGATACCACACAGCTTCTCACACATGGCAAATGGCAGGCCTCATTCGTTTGGTTTGCCAATGCCACCTCCCTTCCACACTAGTATCCCAGGCAAAAGTGATACAGAGCTTCCTGCACACGTCATGTTCGGCGGTGAGTTCCATTTTTATTTTATTTTTAAATTAGTTAGGTGATTCATTACTGAGTGTTTGAATGTTCAAAATGTAATAAATGTGTTACTTTTATTGTATTGATAGATTCATCAGTGCCTCTAATAGATGTCCAGACTGACACATCAGAAAAGGAAGGTAAGAAATAATGCAGAGACTTGCCACACATTTTGATTCTTTTAATGGCTCAGTGGCATGATTTTTTTTAATCTCAATCAACTTATATCAACTTGTTAAAAAATATAGTCACTTTTATACATTAGGTGACGTGAATACACCTTTTATGATGAGCATGTTTTTAATTAATTCTGAATGAAAATGTAATTTTGTGTCAAAGTACAAATATGTCAGGGTGGTGATACTATAATCTTTATTTAGTGTTAGGCATAAAAGATTTGCATTATATATTTGATTTAAGTTATAATTTTTTCATTAAAACTGTTTATTAATATTTGAAAATATTGTATTTGGGACAATAGATGATTCATATTTATTCGATTATTGCTTTTTACATTTATAAAAAAATTTATATTTGGAAAAACTCCTTAAAACTTATTTCATAAATATATTTGAAAAGAAAAAACAACAACTTTTACCTCAAAGTATGTAGATTATACCTTGAAAAATAACACACACACACACACACACACATATATATATATATATATATATATATATATATATATAATATAAGAAGTTTATTACATTTTTATGTGATGTTTACACAGTGACATTTTTAGTTTTAGAAAATTTAATCTTACTGAAAATCATATTGTGTCCATTATTATAGACACTGTTATTGTTAATTGACCATAATGTTTTATGTATCCATTTTATATAATAAACAATTCTACGTTCTCTTTCAAATATGATGTTAATGTCTAAAATTAACATGTTTCTTATCCTTCCAGGCAGTAACATGCAGTTTATTGAACCAAGAAGCCAACCAAACCAGAATCCTATTGGTATTCCTGGATTCCTCAGCCATCCTATTGTTGAGAAAAGCCATGTTCGAGAAAAACCTAATCACAACACAACATTTAACGGCCCCTCATCTGCCAGTATCCCAACATTTATTGCACCTTCTGCAGTGGCCGCCTCATCATCACGTTCAGCTCCCGCTCGGCTCCCTCCCCAACCTGCTCTTGTGGAGCCTCGCAGTCTGAAGGAGCGTTTATCCCAGAGTGCCTCGCTCAGCCTGCAGGAACAGCAGGCCACCACACTGCTGATAGGGTCGCTGTCTCGCTCACTGGAATCGCTCGCGGAGTCGGTGCAGAGATTGGTCCACACCCAGCAGCAGTTTTCACGCGACACCTTACAGCTGCAGCGTGACACACTCCACGTCCTGCGTGACTTCTCCTCCAACGCCTTGACTCTCCTGCAGGACAAGGTCAACGGACATCTGTAGCTCTTTCAACAGCTACATTTGGGAGCAAGTTACACAAACAGTGAATGCTGATAGCAAAGAAAATACAATAAGCTTGAGGATATAGTGACACTAGAGTTTATGGCAATCTCTGAAAATGTTTTAAGAGTTATAGAGCTGCCAGGACTAAAAGATTTCCCTATTTATAACATAATAACCAAAATAATAAGCATTAGAATCTAAAACAGGTTCTTTGTAGAGTTCCTTGTATGTACCGACTGAATATTTTCAGTAGATGGCTGGGTCTCATAGACTGTTGGACCAATTGTGAGCTCTTTTACAGGTAATTTAAATGGGCAAAAAAAATTTTTAAAAATTGACTGGTAATTTAATATAATTATATTTGTGGTGCTTTTTAACATACTGCAAAGTGGCCATTAAATTGGCTGCTTTTAATTTATGTAATCTGATTATTATTTGATTTTTCTTTCTTTAGCTTACCTGCTGTAAATGTTTGTTCTTTTAGCCAGGTGCATTGTCTGTTTTAAATTGTTTCTCTTAACTTGAATTTCCAAAGACTCATTATTGTGTTTTATTTTTCCTCCAGATGTGATTTTAAATTCTGATTGAAGGCACATTATCTTAGCTGTAGCTCCTATGGACCTGTGTTTGATCTCCGAGAAAAAAAAAAAAAAAAAAGTCTCCTGCTTTAAAACCCAATGTAAAGGATGGAAATAAAACATATTATTTAAAATAATACTGATTTTTACTTGAA
This sequence comes from Sinocyclocheilus rhinocerous, assembly GCF_001515625.1. Taxonomy (NCBI): domain Eukaryota; kingdom Metazoa; phylum Chordata; class Actinopteri; order Cypriniformes; family Cyprinidae; genus Sinocyclocheilus; species Sinocyclocheilus rhinocerous. The sequence goes on along the minus strand of NW_015652263.1, from coordinate 559,189 downwards.
CTGCTTTTCTTCCTTCAGATTAAAGGAATAATTTACCTGGAAATTAAAATTTGCTGACGGTTTTCTCAACATCAGGCCATCCAAGTTGTAGATTAATTTATTTCTTCATTGGAACAGACCTTGAGAAATTTAGCATTATATCACTTGCTCACCAGTGGATCCTCTGCAGTGAATGGGTGCCGTCAGAATGAGAGTCCAAATAGCGGATAAAACGTCACAATAATCCACACAACTCCAGTCCATCAATTAATTTCCTGTGAACTAATCTTTTAAGTGTGACAGAAAATCAGGATAAAGGGTTATGGCTACCATATGTCATTTTATGTCTGTTCTATAGCAGAGCAATCATTATCAGGAAATACAGAAAGTTCAAACTGTTATACAACATAGGCTTGTTAATGCTGCAATAGTATGATGGTTAAACAGTCCATCACAAATTTTTATCTAACCTGCTAAACTTAAAGTGGCAATTCATGAAAGTTTATGAAGAGTCAAAGATTTATATACTCTACTTTATATAATGGTTTGTCAAAAGAAAAAAAAGAGCTCAAGTTGCTTATGAGATTATGACTAAACGTTTATTCTTGAATTTGCAGTCAACACTGATCTCTCGCAAGAGGAATACAAAAATATCCACTAGGTGTCTCTCTTGCACTTTTGTTTCCAAGTGCAGAACAGGTTGTTCAAAAAACTATATTTTTTACAAACCTCGTCACATAATACATACTAGGAGGACTACCACTGGCAAAAAATAAAAATAAAATTCTAATAAATTGTAGTAAAATTCTACTCAATTACAAATGAACAAATAGAGCAATAAAATACATTTTAAAATGTAGTAAAACATATCAAGTAATATTTATTAAAAGATACTATAGGAATATTAAGACGTTAAGGAAAGGCCATCCTGACTGAAACTATGCCATCTTGTGGTCTCCCCCAATAAATGGCCATGTTTCTCCTTATTTTCACAATCCTCTTCATCTGGTAGATGGTCTGCGGAATCCTCAGGGTATTTCGAACAAAGATATGAAGATGTTGGCATAGAGAGAAATAGTTTAAAGTCTAGAATATATTATGCACTAAATAATTTCATGCACCTCATACAAATAGTTGTGTTATCTTTATTTATTTATTTTTTTGCTGTGGTCTGAGGTTTGTCTGGATTTAACACGCAGTAAGGTTTAAACAACAGATTTATGAAAGAGCCAAATAACTGCCTCATAAAATGGGTAAATAGTCAGTAATTAAACAATAAAGTATGTACATAAAATACCCTTACTCAAGATGTCAAAAACATTTTGCATTATTTTTCCTTCACCTGGCCTATTATGAAAATTTTAAAGAGCCATTATTTTCTAATTAAAATCATACAGTGATTATAAGAAACATTGTAAACATGTTTTTAGTTAGTTTCAGTATATTTCAATACCACAACAAAATATTTTATATTTTTATTTGCGATGATTGGCGAGTTTAGTTTCCAGCAACCCTGTAAAGGTAATTCATACACATATTATAACTCATCAGTTGCACTGCAAAGTTATATTGGTGATACATTATAATATATTATTTGTATACTTACATATTTAGCTTTGATTTCACCAGCCATCATGCCATGCTCAGATGTCTGTGTAATTCACATTTTTTCTTTAAAAATAAAATTGAAAAAAAATATATAAATAAATATATAAACACATAATTAACAGTATATATTATATACTACATCAATTACAGTACTGATGAAAGGTTTGGGCTCAATTTTCCAACGTTTTTTAAATTTTTTTATGGAACATTGCTTTTTCATTATTACAAAAAGTTCCTATTTCAAATAAATGCTGTTCTTTTGAACTTTCTATACATCAAAGGAACCAGAAAAAAATTTATCACAGCTTTCACAGAAATATTAAGCAGCACAACTGTTTTCAGCATTAATATCAAATTGATCAAAATTTGAAAATGATAATACAGAAAACATTTATTCTAAATTACAGTTTTAAATGTACTGTTTTATGGTCTTTTTGAAGTTTTGAACAATAGTGTATTTATTTTGGTATAGTAAATTTACCAAGTTAATGATATTTATTAAATCAACAACAAAATTACTGTTCAGATTCAACCTGAGGCTGCTGTACCATGTACAGAACATTTAGTAGTACCTCATGCCATTCCAGCGTCTTTACAGGAAGAGCCAGGTGACAGAGCGGACAGGTGCTTATCTTATCCAGGTCCATGCCAATGTTTCTGTCTCTCTTCGCCTTTTGTACTGATGAGAAGGAGAAATCTGCAGCGTCTGGAGTGCTGTTATTTCCAGGATTGGGGTTTTCATCCTCTTCCTCTGAGTCATCGTCCTCGACGTCTGCAAACTGTAAGGACTGTTTGCAAAGCAGCTGGTAAAAAAATAAAAAATAACAGAAAGATTTGAGGTGTTAAAAATAGATCTTCATAATTACATATTATAACATATTCTTATTTATTGACACATTTTACCTTGTGTTCCTTCAGCTTGTCTGAGGGAATGTATTTCAGACAATTCTGACACTGCAACATAGTCTGCTCTGAAGATAACAGATATGCCAAATGCCAGTATTTTACAATCACAATTTGTCTGAATACCTTAAAATATGCAGAACCTGGCAATACTAAGACCTATAACATATCTACGTACAATGTTTCAAACTGATCATGTCATTTCCTAACCATATGTGTCAGAAGTATCATCCTCAGGGACAAGGTTCTTTGATGCTGTGGGGGTGGTAGTAGAGCAGATCTGAACGTGCTCAAGCTGGTCCATCAGTTTAACGTACCGGCCACAGTCAGAGCAGCGCTCCGTGCGACTCCCACAGGACACTTTGTGCTCTTTTAGATTGCTCAGAGGAAGCTCAAGCTGACAAAACTCACAGATCAGAGGCCTCTCAGTGCACTCATCTTTCTGTAAACAAGGAGAGACAGAAACAACAAAGGAATAAGTGTGAAAACACTCTAAAAGAGAGCAGCCTCAGACATCAAATTTTCACAGTGCGAGACTGAATATTCACCTCATGATCCAATAGATGCCTTCTCTCCATCTTTTTATTGCACATCTTACATTTTACCTGTGAGACATAAGGAAAAATGAGGCCACTGACATGGTTTCTCAGAGGGGGAGATTACAGTGATGAGTAATAAGCATGTCAAGTGGAAAACATTTAGCTGGGAAATTCATCCCAAATAATCTTTTGTGACATACAGGGCCAAGGACCTGTAAAAATCAGCAAAGTGTTAACCAGTGTTGAGTGGTGTGGTCGTGACCTCTGTGTGCTGTTCGGTTTTATGCTGCTCCAGCTGATCTCGAGGCACAGTTTCATCGCAGTCAGGGCATATGCACAGAAACCTCTTACAGTGTGGTTCGTGCAGGTCATAGTTTTCCTTCGCCACCTCTTTATTGCTGCGTGAAAACATTGGAGAGACTCTTTACAGAGACTGGAGAATGTAAAAGGTGTTGTGACACTACAATGTTATGGCACTTCGAGGAACAGTTCACCCAAAAAATTTTAATTCTGGCATTATTTACACACCAGCATGCTGTTCCAATCCTGTATGCTTTTGTTTTTTTCTGTGTAACACAAAATATTTTTGGAAAAATCTTTTTACATGATTCCCAATTATTTATATTCACGATTACTAGTATTTGTACAGGCTTTACATTTTTAGTTCAATGTTGTAATTAGCAATTCATGTAATGTTATCTTTGAAGCAGATTTGTTATGTGACAGCATTAATTAAAGTTTCTTAAAGGTCAAGATCATGTTATCTGCATCTCCTGCGCTCCATCAAGCCACTCCCATAATAGCTGTCAGCACTCAAATTAATGCACAACTCAGATTAGCTGTACAGCATGTGTAAAACTCGAATACAATTATAAAGTTATTATGTTATCACGAATAAATCTTTCAATGAGTAAAACTGTCTGTGTCTATAGATTACACAACATTAGGCTATAATATTATTTTCAAATTAAATTTTAAATTATTATTATTATAAATGATTGTCCCCGGATTAGTAGGGTAAATTACTCTTGTAATAAGGTAGCAGTGGCTGGGATAGATTTTAAATATCAGTTCCACTTAAAAAGATGCAATCTAATCCTGTTTGAAATAAACCTGCTCCCGAGCAGGTTAAAGTTTACAGACTTGTTGCTATGACAGCAAGTCCAGGACGAGCTTAGAAGAACCAAATAATACAAGATAATGCCAAATCGTCAACAATCAAATCCAGCTAACTGAGTTAGCGACGTATGAAGAACGGGCCCCGTGTCCCATAGTTTCACTTTGTTTAAATCAGGTTATCGACAACAAGGTAATAGGCTAGTCATTATTGTTGAGTATTGTTGATTAAGTAGAATATGTTTTGTTTTCGATAGCCTATTTTGTTGTTGCTACAGTAGACAGATATTCATATGTCAGTGATCTTACACTCGACGAACACTGTCATTTGTTTACATACGTTGGCAGTGAACACAAATATACGTCGTACCGAAACTCTGTGCGTTAGTATAATTACAGTAGGCTACATTATAAAACACTTACCAGTGAGTACATAAAATCAGTTCTTCTTCGTCCATAGTTAGAGTGAGATGACTGGGTTACTGTGTTGGGGTTTATATTTTCACTTATCCTAAACCGAAAGTGGAACCGAAACTTAAGGTGTGGTAAATAACAACTTTTATTGCTAAACGTCTGTTGTTATCCAACAATACAACATTGCCTTTTGTTGTGATGAAACACAGTCAGCACTATACTTGACATCTTTCACTGTATCTCATCTAGTATGTTTACCATAACTCCTGCATAGTAACCACTGACCTATAATAGAGAATTGGATTGCTCATGACGTCATGAAAGTGAAGCCGAGCCATTTATATAGATCAGTGATAACACAATCCTAGGCTGTGATGTTGTATAGTAACCTACCACAGGTTTTTATAGTAAGTAGCTATAGGCCTATATGTGAGTGTGAGTGTGTGTGTGTGTGTGTATATATATATATATATATATGGTTTATTATTGTAGGCTACTGTAGGGCGCATTAGGAGACGTTTAGACGTATTAAAGAAATTATACTTTTATTGAGCAAGGACACATTAAAACAATCAAAGTGACATTTGAAAGAATTCTATTTCAACTGTTTTTAACAGTGATCATAAGAAATGTTACATGAGCAACAAATCAGCATATTAGAATGATTTCTGAAGGATCATGTGACATTGTAGTCTAGAGTAATGACTGCTGAAAATTCAGCTTTGTCGTAACAGGAGTAAATTACATTTTAAAATATATTAAAATCAATTATTTTAAATTGTAAAAATATTACACAATATTACCTTATACTGTGTTTTTTGATTCAACAAATACAGTCTTGATGAGCATAAGATAAAATTATTTTAGAAAGCACTGACCCAACTTTTGAATGGTATGGTGGATAGGTGGGTATGTTTCATACATGGCTGCATCTAAACAATTTTATAATATGCTATTTTGCAGTTAGATTTATTTAGTATTATTTGCCAAACTGTTGCTATGAGGAAAGCAAATTCCAGTCTTGTGTTTACCTGTCTTCTCCTTAGCCCAGGTAAGACGCCTCTGACGTTGTCTGTGGATAGGGAGTGGCTTAACAAGAGGTATACGACAACTGTAGCCAAATTCCTTGACACGTCTGTGTGTGGTGGCTCTTGATGCCTTGACCCCAGCCTCAGTCCCTTCCTTGTGAAGTTCACTCAAATTCTTGAATCGATTTTGCTTGACAATCCTCATAAGGCTGCGGTTCTCTCGGTTGGTTGTGCATCTTTTTCTTCCACACTTTTTCCTTCCACTCAACTTTCTGTTAACATGCTTGGATACAGCACTCTGTGAACAGCCAGCTTCTTTGGCAATGAATGTTTGTGGCTTACCCTCCTTGTGAAGGGTGTCAATGATTGTCTTCTGGACAACTGTCAGATCAGCAGTCTTCCCCATGATTGTGTAGCCTAGTGAACCAAACTGAGAGACCATTTTGAAGGCTCAGGAAACCTTTGCAGGTGTTTTGAATTGATTAGCTGATTGGCATGTCACCATATTCTAATTTGTTGAGATAGTGAATTGGTGGGTTTTTGTTAAATGTGAGCCAAAATCATCACAATTAAAAGAACCAAAGACTTAAACTACTTCAGTTTGTGTGCATTGAATTTATTTAATACACGAGTTTCACAATTTGAGTTGAATTACTGAAATAAATGAACTTTTCCACGACATTCTAATTTATTGAGATGCACCTGTACATTAGTATGGATCAGTTTGTGATGTTCAGCTTTGTATCTCCTCTGAATGATTATTGCTCAACTCACGTATGCTGTCACTTTAGTCAAGCATTAGGAGTCTGACGGACTTCTGGATGGATGTCCCTCGTTGGCCCCATTAGCAGATACTCACTTATGTTGACTCCAGTTCAAGATTTTATTGAGTTGTTAGTTTTGGAAAAATTTTCTCAAAATAATTGAACAAGGCTTTTGTATCAAGGCCTCTGAGACATCAGACATCAGCAGCTAATGGATGTTTGTCAGCAGAAACAGCACAGGAGCAGACAGCTGTTTCACGCCAGGGGAATCACAGTAATTACGGTATTGAGTTTCGCATTTTTACTCTTGCCGCAGATGGGTGTGGACAGGGAAGTTTACATAGACTGGTTCATTCTCTAATTCCTGAGTGGGTCATCTGTCACCTGCAATCTCTGATCAGAATTGTGATCAGCATTAGCACTGCTGCGGCCAAATACACACGGGGGTAATCTGGCCTGATGTTGTTTTACATAAACAAGTGAGTTATTATAGTGTAAGATTGTACGCTGCAGGCCTGGATTGTATATTTGTGTGTGCGCGTGTCTCTTGTTATATAATATTAAAGTTCACGGTTCCTCACTCCACTGGTCAGATCAGCCAGCAAAGAGCAAAGCAAATAACAGGGACGTTAGCACCAATTCAAGTCAAAGAGTGAGGAGTTCTAGTCTTACATCCTTAATCTCTCGCCGCCTCCTCCTTCGCCCCCCTTGGTGATTATATTATCAGTTTCTGATCTCTTTAGAGTTTTATTGCACTAGATCAAATTGCTTTTATGAGCACATTTGAGACATCTGAGCTGTGAGTCCAAAAAAAGAATGCATGAAACTAAATATTGTTTTATTGCACCACAGACCAATGTCGCAACAATTTCATAAAATGACCTTGGGATTGTTTGCGAAATTATTTTGAGATAGTTATTAGGATGCATATTATGCTTCTCATATTAGATTTTATGACAAACACCTTTCATTTATCCTATTTTAATAATAAATTTTATTTGTCTAGCACTTATTATACAAGAAATTCAAAGTGAAAGCTTAAAGTGATTTACAGTAAAAAACACAAGCACAGTAGTTACTGTTATAATTTATAATATATATAATAACCAATTTTCTTTTTTTTATTTGTAATCTACTTTAAACAACTTTTAAAAAAAAATTAAAACGAGTAAAAAACAGTCAAGGTTAAAGTTGAAATAAAAAAATAAAGTTTGAAATGTGTATCATTTTATATAATAATTTATATAATTATAATTAAATTTATAATAGAATTTTTATACAATAATGTATATAATTTTTAAATGTATTATTAAATAATTAATTTATGTGTGTTCACATGAATACAAATAAACATGATTAAAATGTAAATATCTTAATTAATATAATATTAGATAAAACCCACTTTATAATGATAGTAAAATACTTGTATTTAAACAAAATGCATAACACAAGATGGAAATTAAAACGTAGTAATAAAAGTAATACGTAATAATAAAAAAAAAACATTTGATATTTAAAAGCATGAGTAAAAAGATACATTTTCAGCCTTCTTTAAAAAATATTTAGTGCATTTTAATATAGATATTTAATTGATTGAACAGAACATTAAAAAATGGCCTTTAAATTGGTGCTAATATAACTCCAGACCATCTCATCCTGGGTTTTTGGCATATACATGTAAATTAAACTACAAGCTGATGGATTTCTTTTCAGAGAGAAGTCACACCTCTGGCTGGCTGTCAGGTGTTGCAGTGCCATATGCTCATTTTCAATTCCTGTCAAATCTAGTCATATGATTGCAGGGAACAGAATGGGTTGATAAAATGCAAAACCTTATTTGAAAATGCGGTCATTTTCGGATTAATGCTATATATACATATGTTCATCCAACCAAACCTTATGGCATAACACCAAAGAATATTTCCAAAGAGGGTTACCAAGGCAACCCCAGAAAGTGCACCAATTGGAAGGCGCAATGGCTCTCAAACACTAAACTGCCAAGAGATTGAAGGAGATGGAGGCAACAGCTCTAAACAAACAGACAAATGAAAGAACCAGGCAATGTTCAACAGGCTCTTTTAGTGGAAGACGGCATTAGCCACTACTTGAGGTTGTTGCTGTGCACAGAGGATACGGTTTTCTTGCCCAGGTTGTGACATTTCCACAAAACTCATCAGATATGTCATGTACCCCTTCATGTCTATGATGTACTGCTTGTGAATCCAGATTATTGATGTTCCTCCAGTATGTGCGAGTGAGAGTGTATGTGAGTGGACATTTATCTGATTGGATCCCAGTGGTGGCCGATCGCATTGACCACATGCTGTTCTAATGGCCAGTGAGGCACATGTGTCTGCATGTGAAAAAACAACTGTGGAGTGGAATCTTCCTCTTTGAGCAGATTCATGTTTTCATTGTGTTGCAAAGCTTACTGTGAGAACTTGAGCTCTGGACTGTTTGTTTATGTGTTGTGAATCTACTGCCCTCTTTACACTGCAAATGTAGAAGCTGCATCTGAAAATGCATTTACAGACTTTCAATGCTGCAGATAGGCAACATTTTTTTTTATTTTGTTGCACAATGTTACTATATTATCGCCCAGCTCTTCATATAAACTTATATATATATATATATATGTAAGTAGAATACTTGCATATACAGTATAGCATATCTCAACTGCTTGATTGCTTGCATCATTGCATATGTATAATATGTAAATGTAGTATATTATCTAAAAGCTCTAATATACTAAATGCAACTATAAGGCATGAGCATATTAAGATATTATAAACATTAAAATCATTACTTTCTTTAAGGATAGCTTTGAAACAGTGCACTGTGAAAAGTTGAGAAAAATAAATTTACACAGAAATTTCAATAGCAAAAACAGTGTTATAAAATGAATGATTTATGATTTTATAATAAATTATAAATGCATAGTATATTTTGTCATGAAAGGCTGGTATGATGCTATAATGCTGCATTGCATTAGCACTTGAACAATATAATAGTACCATTGGTTATTGGCTATTGGATATTAGATATTTTGTATTTTAATTTATCGATATGTGTTGTTATTGTATAGCTGTCACGATTATGTTCAGTTTAGTTCAGTTTCTGTCATGTCTGTAATGAGCTCTCATTAGTTACCATGGTTTCTGATTAGTTAATCCTTGTCCAGCTGTTCCTGCTTATTTCCCTCATTTACCTTGTGTGTACTTATAGTCCTGATTCTGTTCTATCCTTCGTCGGTTATTAGCTTATGTTATGTGTTGTACCAAGTACCAAGTCAGAATTCTCAGTAAAGTCTGTTTGGAATTATGCGTCTTCGTTTGCTGTCCTCATTCCTTGACGACCCGTGACAATAGCCTACGCACTAGCCGATATTGAATATTTCATTGTGCATATGAATTTAAAGTTAATTCTTTAAAAGCACTGATTTGGGAACTCTATTAAATGTAATCTTTAGCCATCTTTATTTTAGAAAAAATTAAATGTTCATCTTGTACATTATGATTTTAAGATGCCTATTCACTTATAGCATATAACATAATTTATAAAAATTTTTAGTGATTTCTTTTAATTTAATTATATAATGCAGAATTTGGTTACACTTTATTTTATTATTCACTTATAGCATATAACATAATTTATTAAAATTTGTAGTGATTTCTTTTAATTTAATTATATAATGCAGAATTTGGTTACACTTTATTTTAAGGTCCATTCTCGCTATTAACAAACCATTAACTACAACTTTTGCCTCAAACTCCTAGCTGCTTATTAATAGTTAGTAAGCTAGTTGTTAAGTTTATGTATTGGGTGGAATTAGGGATGTAAAATATGGTCATGTAGAATATGTGCTTTATAAGTACTAATAAACAGCAAATATGTTAATAATAGACATGTTAATAAGCAAATAGTTAATAGTGAGAATTGGTCCCTATACTAAAGTGTTACCCAGAATTTTAATATCAGCCATCTTACATGATAAATTATTATCGGTATCGACTACATTTTAATATCGGTGATCTCTAATTAACACAGAGCGAAGCAGCCTCAGAGTTACCTTTGACACTAGAGCCTTAAATCTGTTGAAGATGTCATAAATCTGTTGAATTCTGCATGCATTTAAATGGAAAATTCAACAGAGGTGCATTTTGCACATGAGTTATTAATGCTTTATGCTTTTCCAGCCACATATGAGTGTGCCTGTGACATAAATCTTCTGTAAGTATGGCTTTTGAGGCTCTATTCAATTTTACATCTGAGAAATGATCCGCACCCCCTCACCAGCCCATCACGTATTCAATGCCATAGCAACTACTACAACTACCTGCATTCTTACACACATATACTCTCTCTCTCTCTCCTTACGATTCGCTCACATTCTCTCATCCTTTTCCCTCCCTTCACAGTTTTGTTCTCTCTCTCTCTCTATTTCTCTGAGCGATTCTCTCTCCTCACTCGTGCTGAACCAGTCGTTTCATGCAGCACTGCTGTGTTGACTCAGTCCTACGAGCCACTGATGGCAGATTCAAGGTAAGGTGATGTTTTAATAGATATTCAAGTGCATGATGGACGAGAGAGTAAAGCATATTTCCTGGTGATGTTTGTCACACTAATGGACAGCAGTGTGTGGGTTTGAATGGGACCTGACTAAACTGTTGCTGTACATCTTAGGGTGTGTTTGTATTTGTATCCGTTTTCTTACTAGCTGTTTTTTGGGAGCCATACGTCATGCCCATGAGTTGCATCAGGCTCCCTAAACTAATTTAGAGTTTTAAACTGACACATTTTCTCTCGAAAAGTCCTAACCCACAACCATGTGATATTAAAACATAGTCAGCTATCTAAATTAATAGCTTGTTTTTGGCTTGTGTGTAAGTTACGTTAGTGACTCATTCCCTTAGTGTATGCCATTGTTGATGGGAGCCAGAGGGACATTTTCAGCACGATGGCTTAATTTTTTGAAATAAATAAAGTATGTGGATGATGCACATGAGTCATTCTGCACGGGTTGTGTGGGATTTGGTAAATAAAGCGTGATCATAAATCATAAAGAGCCTTGTATACTGATAAAATGAAAGGGACTGTCAGCATAAAAGATGTAAAACAGTGTTAGCATAATTTATACACAGTTTAAATATATACACAGTCACATTTCCTTGTGATTGTAGCAGGAAACGAAATATGATCTTGGGTTTAACATGACAGAACATTCTGCTGAACAACTGCGGCTATTATTGCAACCTGTAGCTTGAGTTGTTGCTGAGAGCAATTTTAGTTCGATTACTGGGATGCACATACATTAGAGTGGTAAATGGACCATATGTTCCTGTCCTCTCCAGTGCAAAAGTGTCACGATGCACAGTTCACCTTTACGCCATAATTACGTCTTTTGTGGGTTCTGCCGTGCATATCAGCCTCATCTGCTCTCTCTGTTGTTCTTCTTTCTGTCCTTATCCTTCCATTATTGGGATACTCATCCGATCATTTCTCCATCGCTCATTTTCTCACTTTCTCTCAAGTCTCTTTCGCTGTCTTCCCCCCTGCGGTCTCTCATTAGTTTGTGGTGTACTTGCTCCACAGCTAATTTTCTCGACTTCCTCCCCCTCCGTACTTCTGTTCTGTACCTGCCCTCTCTTGATTTGCTTAAGGGAATGAGTGATGAGCAGAAACTTAAATGGAGAATGAGTCACTGTAGTGGCACGAGTGAAGGGCGATAATTCTACTTCTCTTCTCATATGGTCTCGTCTCTTCTCTTCTCTTAAGTGCTACTTTGTGTCTCATCCTATTTTCTTATCTCTTTCTCTTTCTCTTCTAAACGCTACTTTGTGTCTCATCCTATTTTCTTGTCTTTTCTCTGTCTCTTCTCTTCTCTTCTAAGTGCTACTTTGTGTCTCATCCTATTTTCTTGTCTTTTCTCATCTCTTTCTCTGTCTCATCTCTGTCTTTTCTCTTCTCTTCTCTGCGCTACTTTGTGTCTCGTCCTATTTTCTTGTCTTTTCTCTTATCTCTTTCTTGGTCTCATCTCTGTCTTTTTTCTTCTCATCTTTCTTATTCTTTCTCGTTTTGTTACGTTTCATTTTGTCTCATTTCATCTCTTCTCAGCTGAGCTCAGCTTACCTAGGTAAGTTTTACAAGGAAAGAAAGGTGTAAAAAGGAAAGAGAAAGAACATCAGACAGTTCATCAAGATTGTCTAATGACAACATGAGCGAGGCTTATAAACCACATACCACAGAGCTGTGCTGTCCACCCTCTCTGTAAGCTCAAAAGATAAGGTAGTGCATGAAGAGCTATAAGCATTGCAGAAACCAGCATTTGTGGATGTGTTTGATGTGCCGGTTGGGTGGGTGTAAACGGGTTGCAGGCTGTGAGTGGGTGTAGTAGCTGAGCTCTTTGTCACGGCTATTGAAATCCTCTCGCACACCACGGAGACGGGTGAGAGAGCGGTGTTCATCACTAATGAGTGGATCAGAGACAGAGTCAAGCACGGGAAGTCAAAATGTGAGACGGCCTTGTGAGAGAGAGAAGTTAAGGATGAGGTTGAAGAGAAGACAACATAAGGGAAGATCAGAGTGTTAAGTAGAAACACCCCCAAAGGTTTTATGGAGAGGTGAAGGGAAAAAATAATGAGATGGAATAAAAGCAAAGCAGAATCTGTTGTCCTGATTTCAGGTTTTGGTGGCTTGATTCCAGAGACAGATAAGGGGAAGCCCAGACAGTAGATCTAATGAGCCAGATTGTGTGAGCGCTGTCTGTGAGTGATACGACCCCCTCTCTATCCACTAATCTAATGAGAGAGCATGCCGTTCATTTAGCGGCAGTGCTGGAAAACAGCCCCATCAGTCAGTCTTGGCTCAGGGCTGCTGGAGACCACAAAACACTGTCTTCAGTCCATTAGGTTGGGCACAATCATGCCAAGCGCCTCACTTAAACTGTTCAACACAACTGCAACATATGCTGCACACTCCAGTGACTGCAGAATGCAGAACTCCGGAATGCAAGGCTAGCGTCTTTTGGTGTAATGGTTAAAAGATCCTGTGCCTTCCTGTAGCTCAAACAGTAGCACAATGCTACCAACATGAATGTTATGTGTTCGATTCCCAGGGAAATCAAAAACTGATCAAATGTGTACATGCAATGTAAGTTGCTTTGGTTAAAAGTATCTTCTAAATGTATAATTGTTAATGTTATATTTGTGGTGTGGACTTCCCCATTCTCATAGAATTAGAATGATTATTAAAACTTTATAGTTGTTGTAGTTATCATTAAAGTAAACATCCTTAATGTGAATGGCCTGGTGTCAGGAGCGATGGAGTTTTCATACTCAATGCAAAACTGCCTCACAACATGACACAGTTACAGCCAATCTGAAGATATTTGTTGTTGTGAGAAACAGAATGTTAGACCAATGAGTTGAGCAGAGCTCAGAGTTGGCGGAGCAACCGAGTGTTTGACCAAATGTTCTGACTGGCTGGCTGGTTAGGATAAAAAGTCATAGTAAAACATTCTTAAACTATCAATTTGTCACTATGCAATTCAGTATGGTTCATGTAGATAGTTCGATTTTATTAATTTTTTTCCAGACAGACAGCAAATCATAAATGAACTTAAGTAGCTTCTGATTTCTAACACCTTGGTCTCCGTAGTGTTGTGATGTCATATTCACATAGCCGCAGTTGTGATGAGAGAATGTGCTTGAGAAACAGTTTAGACAGGCGAAATCAATCTACATATAAAATATTGGTCACAAATTTCTGAATAATAACTTTCTAAATAATTAAACACTTTCTAAATAATTAAAGGGGTCATATGATGCGATTAAAATTTTTCCTTTCTCTTTGGAGTGTTACAAGCTCTTGGTGCATAAAGAAGATCTGTAAAGTTGCAAACACTAAAGTCTCAAATCCAAAGAGATATTCTTTATAACAGTTAAGAGTCAGCCACGCCTACCTAAAACGCCTCGTTCTAACACGCCCCCACATGTCTACATCACGATGTGGGAAGATTGGCATAATGCTGCCCAAATGTTAACGCAAATATAGAGCATCTACTAATAAGTATATATAAATAAACCGTTTTTTTACCAATGCAAATACTGTATATTAGAAACAATGCATCGCGATACAAATGCCAACTTTTATCTGATGCACACTTTTTGAAATTGATGCAACGCATCGTTAACTTTTATGCCGATGCACCATTGCGAATTGGTGAATCTTACCATCCCTACTATGAACCAATCACTGCCCCTAGTTTTAGGGGTTAGGTTTTATGGGTTTAATTGTTTAATAATATGTTGTTCCACAACCTAGGATGTTAATTATTTAAACTACTGTTTAAGAAATTAATTCTTTTATTCAGCAAAGACACATTAAATTGATCAAAAGTGGCAGTAAAGACTTTTACATTGTTACAAAGTATTGATCAAATAAATGCAGCCTTGGTAAGTATAAGAGAAAAAAATCTGAAAAAAATCTTGCTGAATTCAAACTTTTAAATGGTAGTGTAGTACTTGGGTAAATCATATTGTGTGAATTTATTTCAGGTTGCTACTGGTGGTTTGACTTTTAAAATACATGCATTAATCATTTCTTTGCATAACAGTGCCTTTGAAATGGCTAATTATGTCCTTGCCTTCTGGTAAAATTTAGCATCATTGTATTTCTCACTGAGTTTTACATTTACTCTTTTTGGACTGCGTTGAATCGCATGTAGAAGCCACAGGGAGTTCTAAGGACATTTGAAAATGAGATTCGGGAAGCAAGTGATTTCCAAATCAGATCAATGTGTAAGAGAGGGGCCTTTTACTTCCTGCCTCCCACTTTTCACTGTTTTTATAAGGTATGATTAACCTTGGGTTTGTTGCAGTGCTGGCAATAAGCCTAATGCTGCTTTTCCTCTTTCCTCCTCTCTCTCTCTCTCTCATCACTCATTCACAACATGTACGCCCTTCACTCTTCTTTATCAGAGAAGAAATACTACTGTGTCTCTATAGAGAGGAAAAGGCAAACTACTGGGGTGGTCACTGCTCAGTATAAGGCTAGATGCAGTACATACACGGTAAATAAAGATTATTGCAGTACGTTTCTACTTCAGAATTTCACGTTTAATTCAGTGTTGTTTCTTTGTAATGCCTTGTGAAATTTACTACCCATTTTTTTCCAGTATGGATGATATATATATATAAACTGAGGGTAAAATAGCCTATTAGCCTACACTCACCCTAATTTGTTCTGTTGATTCATGCTCATTTCATTTATGCAGATTATTTTTACATTAAGATTACCTTTGCATCATCTAACGCTCACATAAAGTTATCTTTAAAAACACTAATTATTTTAGTAACACTGTTAAATGTAATCTTTAGCGAATCTCAAAATGAATATCCATTATTCATACTGTACATTATAATGTTAACTAGGGCTGTGCGATATTGAAGAGTAGTCGTGTGTTTATTAGTCACGTTTAATCAATGAAAGCAGTTTAATCTTCTGTTTAATCAGCTGCAGCGATTTAATCAGCATTTTCTGGGTTTCTTCTGCGAGGCATATTTGGAGTTTCAGTGCGAGAGCGCCCTCTGGCCTTTGGATGGAGATTTACTGCTGATCACAGAACCGTGCTTCACTGAAAGATATGCATGACAATCGCAGCTTCTGTCGAATCGCGATCTCGATTCCATTTCGATTTATCGTGCAGCCCTAGATCAAACACATTTTTTCATTTAATGTTTCTTTAACTATTTCATTTACTGTCATGCACAAACTCTGTGTTGCATAAATGTGTCAATAACAAGAGACAGTCGAGGATTCAGTAGATCGGGCATCAGGCTATTTCAACCAACGCTGAGTCATCGCTTTATGAGCTTCTGACTTAACGCCGCGGGGAACGGCCTTGAATTTGTCGACTGTTGACAGCCTGCATTCTGTCTGCCATGACGCTACAGCTGTTAGCTGGGGTCCGATGCCCTTAGATAGATCACGTCTGTCATATTAGTGTGTGAGTGCGACTGCCTGTATGTGTGTGCGTGTGTGTGTGAACAAATCCTTTTTTAATCAATGCCTGTGACCCACCATGAAACATCTCACCCTTTCCATTCGTTACGAATCACAAAGCCGGTGAGGAAAGTTCAAGTGATACTTGTCTGATTACCTCATATATTGATGTTCCGCCATGGCCAGCATTAATCATTATTGAAGCGGATGTTAATGCAAGGCTTCGGGAGAGAAGTGCATGCCCACAGCGCTCATTATTTGTCCTCACTTTATTTTAAAAAGCTCTCCAGCAGTCTAGGGAATGAGGAAATGAAAATGAATGATTTCAAGCTGTTAGATCTATTTTCATTAGCAAAATGCATCACTACTATACCTGAACAAAATGTGTTGTGTTCAATAAACAACACTGATGAATAGAGAGGTGTGCTTTGAATTTAGCATCATGTGTTTTGATGTGTAGACACTGCCATATATGCGTTATACTAGTTTAAAATTGACTGGATGTGTTTAACAAGTGTCCAAAATTGTGGATTTACTTTAAACCATTTATTTCAGAAATTGCTCAATTTTACAAGTAATTACAAAGAAATGGCAAGTAACACATTGAATTAAACAATGAATTTTGATAAAGCAATTTCACACAAGCAGGAGTGATATTGGGCTAAATATTAGATGTTTAAACTTGTTTGAACTTGAAGGGAAATGGCATCATGAAATCCACTAAAAATCACCTTGGGACCAATTGGTTAAAAGTCATTATAAATAAATGGCTCTGTATTTCCTGTGCTAATACTTTGCTGGAAATAATGAGTAGCTGGTGTGACCTAAAAAGCAGTGGTGTATAAAGTTCCTGAAAGCCATACTCAAGAATATTATGTCTAAAATTTAAGTCACTTATTGCTTTACTGAACTTGTATAAAATTATTATTAAATGTGTTCATGCTGAAATCTGCAGAAAAACGGTACTTTGTGTGATATAGATTAAGTTAACTATATTAAATTATATAAATATAAAAAGCATACAGAAGCATTTTTGCCGTCTATAATTTAGAATGCCTGGAATTTTCGCGGATGATTCCAAATTGAATCATCCGCGGTTGTGCGCGCACTTGTGTGCGCATGAGCAAAAGTGTTTTTTAGGAATCTAACTTGCAAACGCCAGACCACTGATTCGTCAAACCTGCTTCCGTGCAGTCCGTGTTCTTCTGACTTCTGACTATTTTTTAGTAAGTAACGAATATGCTTCGGTGAAATGTATCAGAGTAAAAGTATACATTTTAATTAGGAAATGTAGTGGAGTAAAAGTAAAAGTTGGCTGAAACATAAAAACTCAAGTAAAGTACAGATACTCCCAAAAAATACTTAAGTACTGTAACGAAGTATTATTACTTCGTTACAATACACCACTGCTAAAAAGCCACACACAGACACATTTATAAAGTATAGAGGGAGGTGAAGTGGAGAAGGGTGGGCGGTTAGGGCTGGGAAACAGGTAGGAGGAGGCATTAGTTTCCTCCCCTCTTGTCCCTTACTCTTCCCCTGTTGGCCTCCCCTAAAAGAGTGAAAAGAGATGAGAAGTCTTCTGTACTTTACTGAAACGAAAGAGAAAGAAAGTGGCGTGGTCAGCATGTACAGGCGGAAAAGAAGTGTGTCATTTGGGGGCTTTGGATGGTAGGATACTTTTTTTTTTGTTTCACTCTGGCCTCGAACTATGACTCAAAAATGTGCTTCAGTAAAGTACAGTTGAGCTCAGTGCATTTGAGTTAATTGAAGTTATAGAATGAGATTTTAGAATGAGGTTTTTTTCTGCTAATAGAAAACCCTGCATATAATCCTTCAGATATGTATGATTTTACTTGCTTTCTAGGAAGATGGCAAATTGTACATTGTCATATTTCCTTTTTCATAATACATTTCAGAGATTTCAATTTAGATATTTTTCAAGATACTTTGGGAGAGTACAGCATCAGGCAAGGCAAAAGTGTCCATCTAGTAAAAGATTACGTGTTTTAGATTTAAAGATTTAAAGATCTCTTAAAGTGTCTGCAGTCTTTATAAAAGGTGAAAATTAACTTGTATTGATCTTAAGGCTGACGTTTTCTTTACAAGGCCAAAAAAATTAAAAAGAAATAGAAAATCATTTCAGTTGCTGTCAGGCTTATTTTGTGTGCATAATAGAGATTTATTTTTAGAAAAGAAAGACTGTTTGATTAGAAAACAGCAGACATGTACACACACACGCACACACACACACACACACACATATATATATATATATATATACAGTATATGCACATAAGCTACTGTTCAAATACAATTTAAAATGCAATTGAAACAGTAATATTGTGAAATATTATTACAATTTTAAATAACTTACTAATTACTATTGCAATATATTTTTAAATATAATTTATTCCTGTGATGGCAAAGCAGAATTTTCAGCAGCCATTATTCCAGTTTTCAGTTTCACATGATCCTTCAGAAATCAGTATATGCTGATTTCTTATTATAATTGTTGAAAACAGTTGTGCTGCCTAATATTTTTGTGGAAAGGAAACTGTGATACTTTGATGAATGGAAAGTTTAAAAAACAGAATTTGAAGAACTTGAAGTTTACTGCATCCTTGCTGAACAAAAGTATTATTTTCTTTCACATTAACAGCAGAAACACACACAATTAGTAGCTAACATCATGCATGCTAATAAATCGCAAACTGTCTATTTCTCATGTAGCTGCATCTAACTATTTATCGTCTATTGTTATTTTTCCTAGCTATGACATATCAAACTTTTTCACCTTTTCTCCTAACAACCCAATTATTATTATTTGTAATATTATTTTGACATATCAGAATGTATGTTTTCTGCTTCAGCTCTTCAAACAGGTGCAGTATGAGATATTCACAACATCTTCAATAAATGAACTCTGCAAAACGTCGAATCTGAGGGAATAATCTATAGACTTGAAGCTGAATAATAGACAGAAATTTTCTTTTGAGGTGAAGGAAATAAAAATGGAAATGGCGGAGGGAAAGAAGGAGATGATTGTATGGGGCCAAATGTAATTTAAGAAAGAGAATGAGTGTTCCATTTAGGAACTCTGTAGAGCAGGGGTCTCTAACCTTTTTGTGAGTGAGGGCTCCCTGAAGGGATAAAATAGTCTCAAGGGCTACTTGTTTGATATATATATATATATATATATATATTTTTTTCTTCTTTTTTTTTCTTTTTTTCTTTTTCCATATCATACAGTATTGATATTTATCATGGTATTCATTTCCCATTAATTGGGAAGAAAATGCTTTCCACATGTTTGTTAGACCTTGAGAATAAAGGTAAACGTAAACAGATAAGATACTGCAAAACAGAACTGTATAAATTAATAATAATAAATAACTTGGTTGCATGATATTCCCTAAAAATATTATTATTATTATTATTACTTTGAGAATTGCATTTTAGTATACAGTAGTAATATAGTCGGTCATAATTTCAAGTTAAACCGGATTTTTATTTTGACGGATTGTCGTGAAGGTCTTTCAGTTTTAGTTCCAGCGTGTATTTGACAGTAATTTTTCTCAAATGAAACTGCATAAAGCTGGTGAAGTGACTCTCAGAGCAGCTCTGGAGATGAAGTTCATGTGTTCATTTCCTCATATATTGAGACACAGGCGCTGAAAACACAGCGAGTCACGTGTGTTTGAGTTTGTGTATCAGACGAAACTATTCCATGATCCATTCACACAGAGACACACAGAATATGCAGACTTATTAGCGACATACACTGACTGGCTGCTGTAACATTTATTTATGTTGTGTGATAGGATGTTGGATTAATCCATATTGAGTAAAAATGTTCAGAGTTTATCATCATAATTAACATAAATTTTATCATAATCTCGATATTCGCTAATTCAGGCTATTTATAGAACGTGCTTGGCGAGCGACTCAGAGACTCCATGCGGGCTGCCAGGTGCCCGCGGGCACTACGTTGGTGACCCCTGCTGTAGAGTATCTTAAAGGGGTCCTATTATGCTTTTTCACTTTTTCAACTTTAGTTAGTCTGTAATGTTGCTGTTTGAGCATAAAAAAGATCTGCAAAGTTACAAAGCTCAACGTCCACTTCAAAAGGAGATATTTTATTTAACAGAAATCACTTTTCAAAAACTACAAAGAACGACTCGTTTGGACTACAACGCATATTTTCCGGGATTTGTGATATCACAAAGATCGACGAATGGGACGAGACCTGGTTGAGCTGCACTAGAGAAGGCAACGAGTGTTATCACTATGTCGGAGACACGCTAGCTTTCCCAAGGCAGACGAACTTAGAGTGGTTATAATAATCCGGGTTTAAATCGCACTCAAATTGATTTGATTTTGACGCAATATTTACACTGAAGCTCGCAGACGGCTATGGTAAGGGGCATGACATTTCCCGACCAGGCACCGAGTGCTGCCAATCACAACACACACTGGCCCAGCTAACCAATCACAACACACACTGACCCA